>NW_009935647.1:0-13222 GCF_000696875.1 Nestor notabilis | reverse complement strand
TGCTGAACCTCTGTAACTCCCTCTGTAGCTGTATTCAGTGGGCACTGCAGGCACCCAGCTTCTCTTTAAACATGAGAAACCTCGAGGAACTCTGAAATAAAGCACTCTGATCTCTAGCTTAACGTTCAGCCAAATGACCATTGAGAGGATTTCTAATATCCACGTGCTATTAAATGATTTTAACTCAGTCCTGGTGTGTTACTTGTAGGACTTTGCTTCTTCACTCAGCTTCGTTTTCCAGTCTGGATCTAGACAGCTACTCTGCAATAAGGAAAACTGCTCTGAGCTGGTGGGATTGGAGGTGGTAACAAAGTGAGCTGAAGGCACAGAGTGGAAGTGAGCTGCAAGATGTCCTCCATAACCTGAACTGCCGGGCTCGGCCCATGTCAGCGTTCACAGGCCCTGTCCTAAAACCTCACCAAGAGCAGTCCTTGCTGCTGTACCTCAGACAGTGCAGGGGTACAAACCGGGCTTCCCCATCAGCCCTCAGGAGTCCTCCAAAATCAAGGTGCGATGACAGCACGGAGGTAGTAGACTGCTGCTGCCAGCACCGCCTTGGTTTGGTGTGTAACCAAGCCTTCAGCCTCCTCATGCCAGTGCTAAAATGCACAGCAGTAAATTGTGTCTCACCCCATGCCTGGCCACCTGGAAAACAGTTACCAACCAAATCTACTGCTCCACAGGTACGCTACTGGCGGCAGAGGATAGGCGGCAGCAGCGTTGCACTGTGAGCAGCGTTATTTACATGTGTTCTGCCTGGGATCATGATGCGCCCAAGGTTTACACATTAGCAAGGCTTGGCTTTTTAATTAGGGGAACGAAGCATCCATAAGCAGCAAAACAAAACAGGAGGCTTGAAACCATCCTCATTTTGTATTATAGAGAATTTCTATATTCATCAGTACAGGAGCGATTGCTAAACAGGTCCTCACTAGGCTTACTTGCAATTCAAACCAAGGTGGTTATTATGCAAACAGGTTACCTTGGTGGAGGCATCTCCAAGGTGAGTTTAACCCTGTCATGTTTGGTTCCTCTTGTCTAAGTCTTATAGGCCTGTAAACGTTCATGTTGTTATATAGAACTGCGGAGTTATCAGCCACATAGGGCGGCTGATAGTAGTTAGCCTGGATGGCCTTCTGTGGTGGTGAGGGGGTGAATGAGACATAGTTGTGGAAGGAATTGACTCTATGCAGAGGTGACTGTGGGGTGAAGTTGTTGCTGAATATGGGAGTTCTTGGGTTTTGCTCGTTCTCGTGGGTGCTGCCAGCAGAGAGGCTGCTGAAGGGATCGGACAGAGTGTTGGTGCTTTCCTTGTTGCTGCAGGGGAGGCTGCGCTGGGGGGTGAACAGGAAGGGCATGGTGCTTGGGGGAGTCTTCGGGCCCCTCACGGGCTTGGACAGCGCGTAAAGGTGTCGGAACTCTTCGTCAAACAGCTCCACAACTTGGCCCGTGAACTTGGAGAGGAGGTTGCGGTGAACCTGGCCGCATAACCATGTGAAGCTGGAGGGAGGGACAAGGTAAGGGACAGCATTAATGTCAGCCACTGAGGACTGGGCACCCCTGCAGGGGTGGTGCGAAAGGCAAATGTGCTTTACTGCTGAAGATCTTGTCTAATCACATGAAGATGGTGTCACAGTTGAATTTCAGGTCAGTTCACATCAGTGCTCTTTGACTCGGATCAACCTTTGTTACTGCAGCTGCCTCTAAGCCTTCCAGAAACCTTGGCAAGTTACACAACCTCCTAAAGCGAGCGTCCAGATGCACTGCAGGACTAAACGTCAGGTACGGTACCCGAGGTCTGGGTGTCTGCTCCATGGAAAGGAGTTCAGACCCCACGTTCGGGTACCTCTCTTCCATGCACAATGCTTAAAGTCAGCTCTTACCGTGTCTTGTCTGCACACACATATATTGTGCTTTCCCCGCAGAGTGCTGTGCCAGGTGTAACTCTCACCCTCTCCAAACTGACGTTAGAAAGACTACTGCAAATAACCACCTGTCATCCTCATGTTGCCATACATGTGTTAGTCAAGAGAAACATAAAACCCAAGCTCCCTGTCACATCCCGCTCCCACAGAACAAACCACCACACCTGGCAAATGCTCATTTTCTTCACTATAGAGAAAATGAAATTATAAACATTTCCTACAGCCTTTCCAACAATAAAAATACTACTTTGCTCTGAAGTAAGAGAGAAACACCTCAGCAGTTTTTGTTCTGCTGGTCCAGAGACACACGTGAGGATACCCCACAGCTTTGAAATGAATTTTCTTTTATGTGCTTCCTTAATACACGTGGCAAACATAAATTCATGCTCTTTTACCAAACCACAAGCCAGCTTGATTGTGCTGTGCAGGCTGCCTTGTCAGAGCAGCAGCAATAAAATGAGCACAGTTGAGAGAATGAAATGTAATTACTCTCTGAGCTGACGGGGCTCGAGCTGTGCAGCAGAGGATACGCAGCAGCATTGACTCAAACCTGAGGTTATTCTGTGTTTCAAACCTGAGGTTATTCTGTGTTACCCAACTCTGCCTAGGTTATTCCTGCGTGACTTCATTAGCTACACTGGATTTGCACAAGGATTTGGCTGTAGGTGTGTGCATTTCACATCTTGGCTTGTCATGTTTTGACAAAAGGTCTGTGAAGCTCAGTGGGATTGACAGCCTGAGCTGATGCTCAGGGAGCAAAGCCAGAGGATTTATCTCTGCCCATTCAGAACATTCTTACACAGGGCTGGGTTTGGGCACACAGTGGTTTTATACTGATGGATCAGGAGCAAGGGGAAGAGGGAAGAAATGACTAGTCCAATGCCACCAGGCACCCCTACAATATATACTGTACATTTTATGATTGGACTTGAAAATACACAGTAAGTCGCTAGAATACAGCTTCTCCTCATCCACTTCATTCTAATCATTCTAGATACTGACAAAACCTTGGGAGTCAAGGTGAACAGCCCAGCAAGCTAAGTCGCTGCTGTGGGGGTAACAGCTGCTGTGCCAGCTCCCCATTGCCTGTATTCACCAAGAAGCACTCTCTAAACCATTGCATGTCCTTCATCTGGCAGTTCAGGAGATAATAAACCAGGGCCAAATACAAAACCACACACAATTAGTCTGGGATATCTTCACTGAAGGTTACAAACCCCTGAAAGGGCTGAGGTGTGGTGTGCCGGGTTTACACTTGATGTGCTAGAGAGATAGCTAGTTTATAAAAGAAAATTTAGAGCGAAATAAAAATCAATTACACTTATAGATGGCTTTTTAAAACCCAACAGAATCAAAGGAAAAAACCTGTTGAGCCCAATTTTGATAGTTTACTTGCAGTGTAACTTCCCGGAGTACCTGGAAGATACTGGACAGATACTGGACAGATGATACTCATTTGTGGCTCATCAACCTTATCCGCAACCCTTGTGAGCACAGGAAGTTGGATCCAATCAACAGCCCAAAGATTCTCCATGGACTGGTGGCAATGGGTCAGCTGCAAGGTAACGAGGCAAGACCTGCCTGATTTTAGGCAAAGTTTGGACTTCATGTAGTAAGTCACAGCAATTTACGTGCTGTGCTCTTCACTGAGGAACAAGAACCTGAAGTCAAGACTTCAGAGGTTTTCGCTGGCTTCATTTTAAGAAGAATGAATTCACTGGTTAGGTTTTAGGCCCTGGTTTGCTCCTTGGTCTACAATTCCAAGTGGTCTTCTGGGAAGGGCTCCCAGAAGTCTGTCATCGTCACTATCTGCTCAGAAGGCTCATTTCTCTACCAGGCCTCTTCGAGTGAAGCACGTCAGAAAGGAGGGAAAGCACAAAGAGCTTGGGCCAAAACTGTTTCACAAATCCAGTCATTAACAGATAACTTCTCAGCCACCTTTCCTTTTTGTCCCCAAACCAATCTACTGTTCTGGATCCTGTCATTCATGATGGTGTGAATCAAATCCCACCTCTCCTGTCCAATCTCCATTTGCCCTGGACTTCTTTTTTCCCCTCTGAGCTGCTGCAGCTGCAGTTATTAGGGATGCTCCCATCCCCTGTGTCTACAGCACTACAGAAACATGCAGTTACACACATTCAATCTGAAACTGAAGGACGGGGTTTCTCAGCTGAGCTCAGGTTTGAATTGACCTACACATCAATGTTGCCTGCTGGTGGGATAACCTCTGGATGAGAAACCTGCCCCACCTGAACTGAGGCTTTCAGCAAAGCACCCCAGTGCTGCATGTTGGATACCGGCCTCTGCAGCTTTCAGAGTGGTGGCTGGGGAGGGTCTCAGTTGCCCCTGAGGATCAAGTCCTGTGCTTTCTGCTGCTCTCATTTTACCTTCTTTAGGAGCACTGAGTTCATGCACTAACTTCAATTAATTAAAGGAAATGGAATACCAGTTACCATAGGATGGGGTTGAGTAACACAGAGACAGCAAAAAGAAATACTGCATCCAAACCCCACACCACAGACATATGAACTAAAAAATCAGAGGAAAACTGTGACTTCAGACACTCACTCATGCCTGCACTTGTGCAGAGACATGGGTGGAACAGCCTTCAGAAGCTTCTCAGCTCTGGTCTGCCCTGTGCAGCAGGACCACGCTTACCCACACTGACCCAAGTGATGACTTTTTAATGTGGTTTTAAAATCCACTCCAGAGCAGGAGATGCCACAGACTCAGTGGTGTTTCCTTTGCCCATAACTAGTTGCCAGCTTCAGTCCTCTTCATTGTCCATTAGGCAAACATATTTTGTGCCCAGACACCTGAGCTGTGAGCCAGGGTCCCTTGTAGAGCAGCATGTCCTAAAGGGCTATTTTATTTCTTCAGCCTGTTCCCTTCACTGCTGTTACAAAGCCATGCAGAGCACAGCACTGGTGAAATTTGCTGTTGTATTAGTTTTAAGATCTTTTGGTTTAATTTTTAACATCTGTTCCAGTTTGATTTCCAACAAATGCGTTACGGAAGAGTTTGAGACTGTTTTGCTCAACATCATTCTTGTTCATACCTGCAGCAGCTGGTGGATAAGGTTTAGGGATAACAGAAAACCTTCAGGTTAATAAAGTGAGAGCTAGCAAGCCTACAGAAATACCATGTACTGACAGCCAGCTATAACCCATGTGAACCTGCAGACTGGTGCTGAGCATGCTGGAGTTAAATGCTGTATTGATTTGTTCCTCACCACCATCTCCGCTTACTTGTTGGATAGGGGATTATGTACTTTGGCAAGGCTCTTGAGGTTAGAAGATACTGCAACAGCAGTAGAGAATGAATGGCAGAAGTGACTGCACAGGACTTTGAGGGGTTTTCTTTATCAGGATTGAAAGAGAAGCCAAAAGGAAGCTTCTTGGCTAAAGAAAACAGATCTTGTTCTGGCCCTCTCCTCCCACACATCCCTTACTTCTACTCCCCAAATCTGTTGTTGCATTTCTACTAATTTTTGGTGAAGGGTTGGAAAAACCCCTGAAATAACAAGAAAACCACAGAGCAGCCAATAAAAAACCACTGAGTGTTCACTCATTTTGTCTGATGGTTCATTTGAAAACTGAACACAAACTGGTTGACCACCTCTGGACAGCTGAGCTCCTGCAGCCTGTGCTAACGCCACATATTCACCTTTCCCTTCGGTGCTGTAGTTATGACATCTTCCTATGCCATGCTTTTATCAGACTAGAGGCATTTAAGCTTCCAAATCGTAAACTGGGATTAAGTAAAAATAATCTCATCCTTTTAATTAAATAATCATTTCTTGTCTTTTTTTTTAATGTGGATTTCTAGGACACAGTCACTTGTGAAGCTGATCTGTGTAGCCACGGGGCTTAGGAACTTCATTTATTTGATGCAAGCTCTCTTGAGTCTCCTGAAATTCCCTGACCAGAGGATTTTGGACCTGAATCTAAAACCCTGTTGCTAAGGTGTTATGTCCTCTTCCTGAAATAACTATAGCAGCCTAAAAGTGGAGAGTTAGAGACTCAGCTCTCAAACTAAGGAAACAAAAAGGGAAGGTACAACAGTCATGTAGACACACACTGCCTACCTGTTATTGGAACACAAGAAGA
Organism: Nestor notabilis; assembly: GCF_000696875.1. Taxonomy (NCBI): domain Eukaryota; kingdom Metazoa; phylum Chordata; class Aves; order Psittaciformes; family Psittacidae; genus Nestor; species Nestor notabilis. Next base: position 7,188 of record NW_009935647.1, on the reverse strand, counting down.
AACAGTAAATCTCTGGAGTATTTCTGGTTTACCTCTAATCACTAAACTTGTCACATGGAGAACAAATCCTCAGATAAGCTGAGTGACATATGCTACATTAGGGGATCCTGAGGGAGATGGAAATGTATCCTGTCTTGTGATCACAGCATTCAAGGACCTAAACAATAAGGAAAGCACAATATTGAGCTATACACACTCCCAGTGCTGCTCCAGGGATGCACCAGCTGTTTACTCTAGTTTCTAAATGTCTAAATTGAATGCCAGGCTCCATAAAGAGCTAACATCAGCTTTAAAGCAAGTTAAATGGAGTATTGAGAAATGGCACCTGTTTGAAAACATGAGGGGGTTTCGTTCAAACAAAAAAGCCAACTTCACCCATCCAAAAACTTCCATGGCACTTTTTTTTGTGAAGGAATATTATATATCGTGAAAGAGCAGCCAGCCATGAACTGCAAGGCTTTATCTCACCTGTAAGAGCCAGAGAGCACGTATTTCCAGTCAGAGATAAGGAATTTTTCTCGTATTTGTCCTGAGAATTTCCTGCCTGATTTGGCACAGTAAACCTCTCCAGTGACGCTGCGGACCGAAATGTTCTGCAAACAAAGACAAAGGAGTGAATGACATTCTTTTTCATATGAAATACCCAAAGGAAATGGCCCTTTCCCCCTGCTGCCCTTAGCTCTTCACTTCCCCAATGTCTGCTATGAGTTCTTCATGGTCTCTCTAATGTTATATTTGAAGATCTGGGGCTAGGGGAAACCCAGCCAAGCTCTCTCACCTGCCCCAGGGTTACTTCTTTCAAGAGGAATATAAACTTGTGCTGTGTAGTGATAACTGATGCTGCCCTGACCCAAAGGAGACGTGTCCATAGCTGAACAGTCTGAAACCTCTGCTGACACTCCAGCAACACTTCTCTCTGGCTGTGAGCTTTCTTGTTTTACACTGGCTATGGCACAATACAGCAGAGCAAAACCTCTGCTCTTCCAACCCACCCTGGCCTGCAAGGACAATGTGTTGCTCTTCTGATGCAGCCCAGATGAATGCTGTCCTGCAGGATCTGATGCAAGAACACGTGTGAGTGCAGAGGCCCATGCAATGCTCTGCATTATCCCTGTACCTGAGCAAGTGCATTTTAAGCAGGCCAGGTACGCAGACCTGACTCTGCTGTCCATACGACACATTGCAGGGCCTTAGTAAATGAGTGACACCAAAGATTTGGCTCACACATGGTCGAAGCCTGTCTATTGTAGCAGCATACTTACAATACATAGCACAGGCTTGTCCTTCCTAAGGAGTGGGTGTTTACAGACATGCAAATGCTGTTATGAGCATGTTTTATTAATTTCAGTTTCTTTATATATCTGGGGTGGAATTCGGCTGTTGAAACACAAGTGTCTGGTGCACGTAAGATGCTCTCAGGTCTACTGCCTGTTCTCCAGCTGCTGTTCCAGAAGTCTGTTTCCTCTGTGACATCAGCCATCCCCACAAAGATGCCACAGGTGCCCTGGAGCACCTAAGCAACAACTGAAGTGGTCCCTAGGAAGTTTATTTTTAAGGTCAGTTCTCTCTGGCAGGTATGATTCTATGACTGATTCTGGCAGAGGTGAAGGTGAACTAAGCTAACAGCCAGCTAAATTTGAGGCATGATCTTTAAAACAGAACTTCAACATGTTTTATTAGAAACCACCTAGTGCAACCGAGGTACTGCCATGCAAAATGGTTTGTGTGCCTGCTGCCAGTGGCTGCCAGACCACAGCTACTGCACAGTAATTAAACAGAAGCAGTTGTAATGCTAGACAACTAGTTGTAATGTTAGACAACTCTAGTTGGGGACTTAAGCTCTGTTTTAAGACTTCAGGGCCCAGATTAGTTTCATCTAAGGACCCAACGGAAATGCTTTACCTTCTTATGACATCCATGGGAATATGGAGGCTTCCTCAGAGAGGAATTAGGTGCACTAACACTACCTCTGGAAATCCCTTGCTCCCTTTTAATTACAAGGTGGACTGACCCTCCCATAACCATGCTTCTAGCTCTGTGTCCCTAAAGTTGTGCAGCTGAATCTGAGCCTGAATGCTTCACAGAGCCACGGTACCTTGAAGAGATCCTCAGCAATCTGCAACTTGTCACACATCTCCGAGAAAAGATGGATGCTGCCGTGATCCAGCAACAGGTAGACAAACACCATGCGCTTGTTGGCTGCCTCCAGGAGGTCACAGAAAATCTCAGTGTCTGTGAACACATCCATCACGATAGCTAGCACCTAGGGAAAAACAGCAGAGGCATTTCCACACTTGATTTACATAACTTAAGGCTGCCTGTGAGACTACTGAGATGTTGTTTATTTGGTTGAAAATCGTATTGCCACCAACAGCCATCTTCAGAGGGTATTTCTTCTGGTTTTCTCCCTAAGTGCCTGAATCAGGGAATCGATGAGACACGTTGCTGCTTTGTTTTATTGCTCATCTAAAGCCAATATAACACGCAACTTACGCACTTCGGTTAAGCTCTTTCAATCATAAAACACAAGATGACCCATGAATTTGCAGGTGAGATTAAAGCACTAGGAATAATACTGAAACCCTAATCAGAGAATAATAAGGATGCAGCTAAAATAAGAGACTGCAGCCCCTGCCAAATGGCTGACTAGTTCTTGTGAGCCACATGCTTTTAGCAAGAATCACTGCAGGATGCTTTCTGCTAGGACTTAACCTGGAAGGGTCCTGGCTTTAAATCCCCACTCTGTTGTTGGGTGGGGTGATGGACTGCAACAACTCCGTCTGTTTGGGTTTTGGAGTTTCTAACAGTGATCTGTAAACTAACTGTTTCAATGGAGCCATGCATCCATGCTTCCCAGTTCACAACTGGCAGGACAGTGTGTAAAAGTCTCAAGACTGGGTGTAAAAGCCCTGACAGCTACTTAAATGCACACCCTTCAGCCAGTGTGGATCCAGGGAACTGTAAACATGATACAAACCCACCTCTATGCTCCAGCCCCTGTGCTCAGTGTTGGGCATGGCCTCTTGAAGGTGCTGGTGGTCTTCACTGATGTCTACTGTTGCCCATAGAAAAGGGCATCTCCCCAGAGCAGTTCAGCCCAGCTAATACCTGGTTTATCTTCAGAAGGTGCCTATTCCTCCACTGATTCAAAAGGAACTCTTGATAATTGCACTTACAGGATATCACCTTCAATCAAAACGAATTTCACAGTGTCTCTGCAGATCTGTCTTATTGTTTACTTCCAGCCTGCACTGAATCTTACTCCAAAGCCTCTTCCTACACCTGCCAGCAAGCTTATTCCCTTCATCATCAATGGAAATGCTACAAGATCAAGCACATCCTGTGTGGCCAGCATCCTGTTCAGGCAAGCCAAATTATTCATGGAGAGCTGAGGATCACACACCTTTTTCCTGCTGCCAAAGCATGGGGCTTCAGAAAGGGCCTTACCAGGGCCAGGTAAGCGGCATGAGTATGTCCAATATCTCACATCCACTCTTTCTGCTCACTCACCTTGTCTTTCTAAACAGCACAGGACTGCATCCAGCCTCACTGTAGCCCCAGAGCACCCTCTCCAGCTCTGCTTTTGCACCAGCTATTCCAAATTTGTGTTTCTGCACCTGGCTTTCCCCTCTGACATGAAGTACTTCTTGCTGCTTTTGCCTGAATTTCATTTCAGGATTTGTGCCTATTCCACAAATGTGTTAAGATTATAGCAACCACTCACCAGTCCTTTGCAGTTTGATATTAGCCGCAAACACAGTGTTTATTCTGTTGTGTATGTTGTTAATAGATATATCACATACTAGGCTATCTGGGATGGACCCATATCAGATTCTCATTAATACATGCTGCTGTTGGAAAACTGTACTCAAAACGCAGTTGCCAAAATTATACTGTGAGTAAGTGTTGCTCTGGCACCCTCTTGTAATGTAAATGAGATGGTTAAGGTCATGTGAACCATGGATTTATATTCCTTTTCGCACCTTTTTCCCTAGAAGTTTTCTCCTCTTAGGACAGAATATCAGCCTGGGTTGATACTTTGTCTGATGCTTATTTTATTACTCCAGAGACATTTGTCTTGCTGCTGTATCTTTCTGATACTGCAACCTCAAATGAGTGATCTGTAATACCCCTGATCTGCTGAGCACTCGCAGCCTTTGACAGGGCAGTTGCCAGTGGGGATTCTTCTCCCCTGCCATTACACTCATCATTATCAGACCCAGCACTTGCCCTTGCAGGAGAATAACACAGTGAAAGTTTGTAACTGCAGTGGGCTCCACAGCCTGTGCCGCACAGCGGGAACTGCAGCCTGGTTTTGTTCCTGGCCATTCCCGGTAAAACTGCTGGTGACGTGTCAAGTTTATACATGAGGAGACCACCCTGATGATCATAAACACAGCGCTGCAGTGTCAAACAGTTTTTTCCAGGAAAACAGGAGAGCTGCCAGAACACACATGACAGGGTCTTTTTGCCCCCCCTCCAGCTACTCAGCTTCTGGTTTCCCAATGTGTAGACACCCTGGCCTGCATCTGGCACCTCTCTGCAGCCCCCCATCACCTGTCTGTTGTCAGGGGCATCATCTGCACCTTTCCCATGTGCCAAGTTAAGCTGCAGTTTCTATACGGTGCCCATATGGCATTTTTAGTGACACTGACAGCACACTACGGATGAAAGGTCTTTTCCCTGAATAATTCCCTTCCTGTGGGGATGACTGCTGGCACAACAGACACACATGCCCTTTCCCAGGCTCCTCCTCATCCACATCTCACATGAATCCCCACGAACAACTGCTAATGGCTCAGAGCTCACTTTAGCTTAATTCTCATTACTGGTGCAGTGGGCTGAATGGAGCTCATCCTGCTGGTGATGCACAAGAGAGGATAGAGCCCAGGTATCCTTTCTACAGCACATTTGCTCTACCACCTTAATGTGAGTTGAAAAGAAGAGGGAATGTTTTTTTTCCTAAAGTCACCAACATAAAAAGGTGTAGGTGTGACTACGAAAGTAAAAAGCAGCACTGCCTGTGTTCAACAACAGGCTCTTTACAGCCACTTTCTAGAGCAAAGCTATACTACAATGCAAAAGGCTGGCTCGGATCAAACACCCTGTTTACATGATCTTTTTTAAGACAACTGGGTGCAGAGGGAACAGCAATTCTCTCCGTACCTGAGTGGTTTTGTTGATGTACCGGCGGATGATGTCTCTGATGTTGCTGTTCTTCTCTGTCTGGAAATACACAGTGGCAGTGGATTTTTCCTTTAAATAGGGTTTGTCTGCTGTAATCCATGTGTGCAGCAGAGCTGGCTCGCTGCTGTCAGAAATGGTGGGGAAGTAGGTCCCTGAAGGGAGTGACCTGGCATCGTTCTGCTTCGGCGCAGCCGTCCCATCGGCGGCCAGGGACTCCTCCGCATAGTAGGACTCCCTGGCATTATCCTTGATGTACTGAGCTTCCACTGAGGAGAGGAAATCCACCTCACCCTCCTTGTTTAAAGTTTCCAGGTAAGATATTGTCCCACCATCCAGGAAGGCATCAGTGGCTAACCTTATGCTTTCGTTGTGGCTGAAATCCGCTTTTGTCAGCTTCGAGGACTGGCTCTTGATATCCTCCAGCCTTTTCCTTATCTTGCCCAAGTGTCTGGAGTGGCTCATGGCTCTCTGTCGCAGCAGATCTGCCGGGCAGGCACCATGCATATGCATGGGGTGGGCAGCGCATTGGTCCTTGTTTGGACACTGCATTGTGGCGTGAAATCACCTCGGCTGAACGAATTAACTATGAATAAAAATAAAGAGATCTGATTACCTCAGGCACATTCACACTCCCCGATTTCCTTGGTACAATTGTCTTTAAAAAAACCCGAAGCTCAGTTCTCAGGTGGAGGTGTACTTCAGCCACAATCTGTTTCCAGATAGAACACAAGAGCAAAACTGATTAGATTGCTTATCTGACAGGTACCCACCTCACCCTGAGGGCATGCGATGGATTCGAGTCCAATTACCAGGGCCGTCCGATTCGGTTGTATTTCCCTTCCTGTCGCATCCTGTGCGATGTGAGTGAGGAAAGCACTCAAGCAAAAGCAGGTAGGCTCCCAAGCATCGTTGCATAATCTTCAAAACAGCTCGAGGCTCCTCTGTCTTCCCATAGTATTCGCTAGGGAGCAAAAACAACTCTGACGTTGAACTGGGACAGAGACAACAGCCATGTCCATAGCTTCAGAACAGCAGACGGGGGCACGGGCTCTTTCCTGCACCTACATGCTACCAGGCAGGCTTAAAAATAGGCTTGAACTTCGTCACTGTGCCCCGTTCGTAGTATGTTGCTATTACCATAGGCGATTCACTCATTTCTTTAAAGCTTTGTGACTACGCCACCCTATTAAAAGAAAAATACCCCTTCCCAAACATCCTGAATATTATGCGGAGGGAGGGTTGTGAGCTGGCCTCAAAGCATCAGAAATACAAACACTCATCACTTGATTGTGCACATTTAGGGCTGTTTGGTTGGTTGTGTTTTTTTTTTCCCTTCCCGGGCTGCAGCTCCTGGAGTCACGTTGTCCCTGTGGCAGCTCGGCTGCTGTGTCATTAGCAGGACAGAGGCGCAGTTCGCAGCGGGGTGCGAGGCACAGCGCCCCGGGGAGCCAGGCCGGCTGGTATGAGTGGCGGGGGTGAGGAGAGCAGGGTGGGAAGGCTCCCTGCCCGAGGTGCACCGTAAATACCTGTGTGCATGCCTGTGCGCGGGGGCACGTGTGACACAGACTTTGCACGAGGGTTGGGCTGTGTCATTAGCAGGACAGAGGCGCAGTTCGCAGCGGGGTGCGAGGCACAGCGCCCCGGGGAGCCAGGCCGGCTGGTATGAGTGGCGGGGGTGAGGAGAGCAGGGTGGGAAGGCTCCCTGCCCGAGGTGCACCGTAAATACCTGTGTGCATGCCTGTGCGCGGGGGCACGTGTGACACAGACTTTGCACGAGGGTTGGGCTCGTCCTCCCCCCTGTGTCCATGCACCGCCGTGCCACGGCTGCAGGGGGAGGGCAGGGCCGAGGGACGTGTCAGTCTCAAGGGTTCTTGCACGGGAGTGTGAGCAGCCGAGTGTGGAAATGGCCCTGACCAGTGCGCTCAGGATCCTGGATGTCTTCAGGGCCACACAGAGTGACACCTATGCCAGATGCCTTATGGCGGGGGGGGGCGCAAAAAG
>NW_009935646.1:3991-4575 GCF_000696875.1 Nestor notabilis | reverse complement strand
GAAGTCACTTCACTGTGGTGTTACTTGCTTTTCCCTACCCCTTTCACCCCCCACCCCCTCTGTCAGATTTAAGCCATTCCCAAGCTTCCTGAGCCATTCCGGCTGCAGCCAGAGGTTCCCAAACAGCCCCGAGCAACAAGGGAGCTTGGAGCCGCCAGCTCCTTCCCAACGTGCATTTTCCAGCCTGGCTCACTGGAAGTTCTGGGCTGGGCGGTATTTCTCTGAGTCAGCTCCATGGAATACACATGGAGCCAGGGGAATTCTGCTCTACTGCTGGGGCGCCACAGCCTGAGCTCTGAGCATTCCAGCTGACAGGAACTGAGGAATCCGCTGCCTTATAATGAAGGTTTCTTGGATTTCTTCCTCCTTTCCCTTGGAAAACTAAGTAGATGATAAAAAATAAAGGAGAAGAAGCTCCAAGGTGGGGAGTGAGAGCTCGGAATCCTCCTCCAGAGCACACGAAGCACCTCCCGGGAGCTGCACATCCCCATCTGGAGCATGGAAATCCCGAGGAGCTCCATGGAGCTGCTGCCCACGAGGCTGGAGGCAGCTGGGGAGCTCCCCGCTCCGGAGAGCACACACCT
>NW_009935646.1:2850-3840 GCF_000696875.1 Nestor notabilis | reverse complement strand
CGGGAACACCACCAGGGATGGGGCAGCCCCAGCTTCTCCAGTCAACCCCTTCCAGTGTCCCACCACCCTCAGAGTGAAGAGCTTCCTTGTGTCCCACCTCACTCTCCCCTCTGGCAGGTTCAAGCCATTCCCCTTGGCCTGTCCCTCCATCCCTTGTCCCAAGCCCCTCCCCAGGTTTCCTGGAGCCCCTTGAGGCTCTGGAGCTGCTCCATCCCAGGGGCAGGACCTTGCCCTTTAGGTGCAAGAAGGGCAGAAGCTTCATGGACGGACCCTGCAGGAGGGGGTGCTCTCAGAGCAGGCAGCACCCCAGGGGTGTCACAGGGGTGGCTGACCCCAGCGGGTGACAAGGCTGTGAGAGGAGGGGAGGTGCAAAGGAGCAGGAGGAAGCTGCTGTGCTGCAAGGGCCTGATGCGAGCTGTTATTAAGAGCCTGGACAACGTGGGGATGGTCCGGAACCACACGCCTGGTTGTTCACCTCTTTCCATGCAGGAATTAGACCATTTCCTTACCTAATTCGGGAGGATAACGCGTCCCTGCCTGTGGCAGGGGTGGAGCTGGAGGAGCTTTAAGGTCCCTTCCAACACAAACTGTTCCATGATAACAGAGCAGAACAAACCAGGCTTCCACAGCTGAGGAATTCCTGAGGGAAGGACTCTTCACGGGTCCCACTCTGGGCTGGTTTCACCCCTCTGATCATCCCTTTCCAAGAGCCACATCCCTGCCCTTATCCCAAAGAGTTAACAGGGAGCAGGAGCAGAGCTGCGTGCTTGGCTCAGGCAGGGCCATCTGGATCTCCTCATCCTCCCAGAGCCAAAACCTCAGCAGAGGCTGCTCCAGCAGGCTCCGAGATGGGGAAAACTGCCCAGGCAGGCTCCCGGCTCCAGAAATAGCTCTGGGAACCATGGAGAGTGCAGGCAGCAGGAAAACCCAACCAGAGACACGCAGAGCGCAGGGCGGGCACCCACCAAAGAACTGAGCCAGGCTGGACGG
>NW_009935646.1:1309-2669 GCF_000696875.1 Nestor notabilis | reverse complement strand
CAGGTTGGACACAGGGGCTTGGAGCAACCTGCTCTAGTGGAAGGTGTCCCTGCCCGGGGCAGGGGTTGGAGCTGGAGGAGCTTTAAGGTCCCTCCAACACAAACCACTCCAGGATTGTTTCTCTGCTGCTTTCACAGCTCCCCTCCTCCCCGCCTGCTCCACAGCTCCCAGTAGGATCATGGATGGGTTTGAGCTCAGCTACAAGCTCCCCCAGCAGCACTTTGGTTCAGCAACACTCCCATTGCAACCTGTAGGTAATTCGTAAGACGCAGCCCAATTCCCCCCTTCCCAGTGCAGAAACACTCCCCACAGCACAGACAAACTGGAGCACGAGCAAACTGGTCCCCAACCTGGAGCCCAGGAGGGATGATCAGTGGGAGAAGGAGGGGAGGGGAGGGCTGGCCCTTCCCACAGGCCACCCCCACTCCGACGAGCAGCAATGAGAGCAGGGAACTCGTCAGCCTCATTTCCCAAGGGAATGACAGGGCTCTCCCGTGGCAGCTCACACACATCCTCCTCCTCCTCGCGTTCCACAGGTTGGTCCGGTTCAGCCCCGCTTCCTCCTCCTCCTCTGCCCACCTGCAGCCATTCCCGTGCTCTCCCTTTGCAGATAAACTGCAATTCCAATCCCAGCTGCACCTTGTCCCCCCCAGCCCTCACTTTTCCAGCATTCCCTGCTCCTCCTCCAGCTGGGTTTCATTGTGCAACCTGATGTGACCAGGTCTGCATTCTCCTACCAGGCTGCAACTCACGCTCTACCACCACTCTCATGGCTTGTTCCCCCCTCCCAGGCTTCTTGCTCTTGTACTTCTCTTGCCCTAAAAAACACTGGAGCCCCCCTGCGGCCCTTGGTGTGCCCCCGCTGCTCCCGCCACCTCCAGCCCTCCAAACCGAGGAGCTCGAGTCTTCCAGGACTTGCACTGTTGGGCTGGACTCCTGGTGTCCCTCTCTCCGCTCCCTGGGCTGCGGGAGACATGGAGCTCTCCATACAGATCCCCCTCAGTTGCTGAAGAACTGCATCCTATTTCCATCCCCGAGCCGGGGATAATCTCATCCTGCTCTATTTTAATCTGCATCCACAGGAACAATCCCCACTTTCCTCAGGCACAAAGTGCTGGGAGATTCCCCATTGCTGTGAAAGCCGCAGGAACAGGGGATGCTGCTGGAGCTGAGGCCAGGAGACACTCACAGCCCTGATTTCACATTCAGCCACGACATTCCTCTTCTTGGAGCTGCTTTTAATCCCAGGCAACACGGACACGTTCGCACTTGATGGTCGCCAGGATCCTGCTGCTCCCCAGGACTAACGCTGTGACACAGCAGCAGAGACAGAGCTGAGCAGCTCCACGAGCAGCTCCCG
>NW_009935646.1:383-998 GCF_000696875.1 Nestor notabilis | reverse complement strand
CAGGTTTCCGGCAGCCCCTTTAGGCACTGGAGCTGCTCTATCCAACAACAGCCTATGTCGGTGCTGGGACTGCCCCAGTCCAGGGCCAGGACCTTGTCCTTGCCCTGGTTGACCTCCAGGAGGTTCTGACCTCTCCACAGTGTCCAGGCCCCTCTGGATCCCATCCTGCCTCCAGCGTGAGGCTCACAACACACAGGTGTTGGGGCAAGACAGGAAGAACCAGGAGCAGGAACCAGACACTTCTCCAGGGCTCTGCAGATCCACGGGAACAGATTCAGCTCTGTCTGCACCGAGGCACCACATCCCCTGTAGGTACATGTCAGGCTTCTCCCTGTAGGTACATGTCGGGCTTCTCCCCATCCCTGCTACTCTAAGCAGGGCTGGGGAGGGAAGCCCAGCACAGCCAAGGGGCATGAGGCATCCATGGGGATTCCACCTGGGCTTTGGGAGCTCAGACCTGCACCAGCTCCTGCAGCACGGTCAGAGCCCGGTGACCCTCACCCTGCCAACACCAAACCAGAGCAGGTGTCAGGCACCACCACCACGGACCAGATCAACACCAGCAGAAGGGACAGATGCTGTCCTGGTGCAGTTGTGGTCCCCGGGGCCCTGGGA
>NW_009935646.1:0-323 GCF_000696875.1 Nestor notabilis | reverse complement strand
CCCATCACTGGCAGTGTCCAAGGCCAAGTTGGACACAGGGGCTTGGAGCAACCTGCTCTAGTGGAAGGTGTCTCTGCCCGGGGCAGGGGTTGGAGCTGGAGGAGCTTTAAGCTCCCTTCACCCCAAACCACTCCATGATTCCATGAACGTGCAGAAGGGAAGCGTGGACACTTCCAATCCTATTTCATAACACGTATTTTCACCTGGAGCCATCGGGATCCGAACTTACACCACCAAAAGCTCTGCACAGCCCTTCCTGCGGTGTCTTCAGCTAAGAAGGAACGAGAAGCAGAGCCCATGGTGCGTCCCGTGGGGCTGTCACC
>NW_009935645.1:0-548 GCF_000696875.1 Nestor notabilis | reverse complement strand
CCCAACTTGGCTCAATCCCCCCCCATGGCTCACCTGGGGCCAGCAGAGAAGGGGATGAAGGCCAGTGGCGACCGGCCCTGGCTGTTCTCTGGGCTGAACCTCAAGGGGTTGTAGACCTGGAGTGACACGGCCATGGGGACCTGGTTGTCCATACCCATGGTGACGGGGACATCTCGTTGTCCCATGCTCATGCCACCAACACCAAGCGGTTCTACCTGAGGGTCAGGCCACATTTCAGGGTTGTGATGGGTCCCGTACCCCTGGTGGGACGGCAACGGTGGCACTTAGAGACAAGGGGACAAGGAGGTGAGGCTGGGGACACCCAGCTTGAACCATACCCTTGGGGATGACCCGTCCATCACGCGTGGCGAGGTCCTGGGTGCAGCGGCGGGATACGGCGACCACCGGTGGGTGCAGGCGGAGGCTCTCCTTGATGCACATGGTGGTGAAGGGCAGGTGGGACAGGTCCTCCCTGGGGGTAAGCGATGGTGGCACCGGTGTCCCCAAGCCTGGGTGGCCAAGGGGTGACACCGAGGACCTCTCACCAG
>NW_009935644.1:1053-5470 GCF_000696875.1 Nestor notabilis | reverse complement strand
ACTGCTGTAGCTGAACCCAGGACAAACATATTGGTAAATTTTTCATTTGAGTGGCAGTTTATCTGACAGGATGAAATAGTTTAAATCAATAGCTTTTAATTGATAGCTGACAAATTTTATTTTGCTTCCTCTTGGTTAAAAGCTACAACTATATACAAAAAACTGGGCTCTTAAAGAAAGGACTTAAGAAAATAATATCTGACAGAAGTCTTGATGCTGTTTGGGTTCCTCTTGATCAAAATAATGAAATACTTGATTTAAGTATTCAAGTTAATAAAAACTGGATTAGGTTCAATAGTGAAGTAGTGAATTTAAGATTAAGGTTATACAAATTCTGGTCTTGCTGTGTCTCTATTAAATGTGACAAATAGTTACAAGTGTATACGTGTGCATATATGTTTGTTATTCAATTTGAAATCTCCAACATTTACTTTTACAAGATATCCAGAAATAATTTACAAAACAGCCTTTAGGCCTAGCAGTATCACACATAAGCATAATAAGAAAGATTCATTCTAGCTTAATTTTAACTATTTTCTAGGTTGAGACTTAGAGGGATTTTTTTAATTAAACATTTCTAGTAGTTTCAAAAAAGGAGGAAATTACCACTGGATCAGATTTAATCTACAATAGTAAACTATATATATATTTCCAGCAAGGAAGGTCCCGAGATGTGAATTTCAAATCTCTCATTCTATCGCAAAAGGCCCTGCTGAAAAGTTTCTCCCCGTCCTTCTCATAGGCCCTTTTTAAGAACTGAAAGAAGGCTGCAAAAGGTCTCCTCACTCTTCTCCATGCTGAACAACCCCAAATGTCTCACCCTTTCTTCATAGGAAAGGTGTTCCATCCCTCTGATGTTTTTGTGACCCTCCTCTGTACCCACTCCCACAGGTCTTTATCTTTCCTGTACTAAGGGCTCCAGAGCTGGACGCAGCACTCCCAGGTCGGTTGCCATTAGAGCAGAGGGGTAGAATCACCTCACTTGACTTGCTGGCCACACTCCTTTGGATGCAGCCCAAGATATGATTTGCCTTCTGGGCAATTTCCCTTCTGGGCTGCGAGTGCACACTGCCAGCTTGCATTCATCCTTTCATCTACCAGCATCCCCAAGTCCATCTCCTCAGGGTACTCTCAATCCCTTCATCCCCAGCTTGTATTTATATGGGGGTTCCCCTGACCCAGGTAAGGAGGGCCTTGTGCCTGGTCAGGATTTTAACAGTTAATCTGGGATCCTAACAGTTAATCTGAAATTGCCAATCTTTGAAACTCTGTAGAATATATGCAGAACTTTGGAAGTAGGTCAAATATCATATAAATCTTTTTCATGATTCTCCGTCCAATTATGCTCTTTCGGGTTAGCTGTCAGGACTCCAGAGTTTCTGGCAAATATTGATTATTTGTCAGATTATGCTAATACAGTCAATGCTAAGGCAGATAAATATTTGTACAGCCAAATAACGTTTGACAGCAAATACATGCGTACTGTTTAAGACATAAATGTCAACGAATTCATTCTATTGATTGACATGGAAGTGTACAGAGCATTAAGATCCACCCTTCCCTAAGTCATGGGAAAATAAAATATGAAACATGATAAAACTCTCATTTTCTTATCTAGGCTTGTTTGAAACCAAAAAAATAAATTGTAGCTCAACAATGCAGAAGCACAATATTTAAAAGGCAGAGGGAACGAAGAGTGTATTTCATATGTTTACACTGCTGCATAGTTAACCATAGCTACGTAGATCGTTCCTTCACAAAAATTAAAATAAATCCCAAAAAATGGATTATGTATGCTTTTCATTGCCTTTTTTTTTCTGTAGTCCTGCATGAGAACTGCATTAACAATCCCACATGTAAAAACATTAAAACGATACTTTCTTCTTAATTTTTTTCATAGGTTCTAGATTACAGGCTACTATTTTGAAAAGATTTCTTTAGGAGCACTGTACAATATTATTTCTCTTTAACACCCTACAGTAGACAGACCTTTCTAGGACACTTTAAAGATTGTACTTTCCCCCTTCATGCAAAAGGTATACTAATCAGGTGGTACCTCCTCTGTAACCCTGTTCTTTTCCTGTGTATTTTGTACAGTATAAGGGAGGAACTGGTGCATGTATTGACTAATATGCTATTATTCATTCATTAACAGTTAGTGCAATAAAGCATTATGTAGACTGAATAATATAATATACCTATTTTTGCAAAATGTAACTTTTAAAATAGGAAGAGATGAAACCAGCAAAATACACAGAAATTGACTAAAAGCTCGATTAAGTTCTAGGCCTCAAAACTCACTGCGAACAAAAGTATTCATAATGGAGATATTATTTGTGCATTCTTGGAGATTTTACCCTGGACTCTTAAATAGTTCTACTAATTAACCAGGAAGAACAACACTAAACAAAAGTAGAGAATGCAGAACTGCGACCTTGGTTCTGAAAAAGATTTGGCACTTCTAGTGAATAATGAGATAAATATGAATGAACTCCTACAGTAAGGTTTGGGCCAAAAGAGATATAATGATCCTGGGATGTACAGATTGTAAAATATTAGCAAGCCTGGACATTAGCTTTGGTTTTGGCTGTGGAATAATCATTACTGGAATACTGTTTCAGTGTTCATAGCTCAAGAAGGTGTTAATAAACAGGAGAAAGTTCAGAAAAGAGTGCAATAACATTTAATGGCTGAAAAGCACATTTGATACTGAAAGACAATGAGCCAAATAATTTAATTCAGTAAGAAGATTGTCTAGAGTTTGTTTAGTTCAATATCCTACAAATAGTTCTTTTAAATATCCAAAACAAAAAGGAGAGATGAGGATCACAGAATCATAGAATCAAAGGATCAACTAGATTGGAAAAGACCTTTAAGATCATCAAGTCCAACCATTATTCCAGGACTGCCAAGACCACCACTAAACCATGTCACAGAGAATGAGGAAAAGGATCCTGAATCATTTATATAGTACAAGAAATGTTCGGAAGAAGTATACAGGATCACCAATTTTTGCTTTAGTGAGTACTTTAACTACCGCTCTCTTTCCACTTGCTGATCATTCCTGAACTTCTAGGCCTATAACAGTATTTTAATATTCAACTTTATTTTCCTCTGTGTTAGGTATTTAGGTTCTATAATCAGTAAAATGAGAAAAACAGTGTCGGAGAAGTGTCGGAGAAGTAAATTTTCTAAAAGTAATTAACTCGCAAACCTAGTCTGTTAGAAGTAAACAAAAGTGTTAAAACTTACATCCTTTGTTTCTAGCAGAGAATAATAGTATACTATAGTAATCACTAAATAACTGATGTACTTATTTACACAAATAAGTAAAGAGGTAATGGTTAGCCTGCTAAATTAACTGGAATTAAAAGCACTTTCCTTTAGCTATTTAAGTTTAAGGTCCTGTGTTGTCTTTAGGACAGACACAGTTTAACACAAGAATCCATCTAATGCAATATACTCCTCATGGTGCAAAGGACTCTAATGGTTGGAAAAATTGACCTTCTTACCTGCTTGACCTGATCTTCATGCACAGAAACAAAGTATATACTTCAGATGCACAATGTACAAAATGCCTAGCTAACATAACCAGTTTCTCCTTGACTTGACCTGAATAGCTTCAGTGTTTGAAGTCTAGGAGTCACAGAATGAAGGCAAACACATAAACTACAATCAAGTCCTTTCACTAATGAGTTCTACATTTGCGGGAGATACGGACAGCACAACAAACCAATATGATTAAATGCTGACACTTTATTGAGCCCGAATAGCTGTTTATATAACCTTTCTAACTGTCCACGTGAACTCTATACAATCCCGATTGGCTAAGTCCACTAATGCATGCACATAAATACAGCTCATGATAGGCTTAAGCTTTCAGTACATGCGAAGGCTTTGTCAGTCCTAAAGTATGCAGAGTTTCTTGTTACATAACTGGGAGCTGTCTTTCTCAAGCTAACTCCCTCATTCCACAGCTGCAAATATTCTTTAAATAACCTTATCACTAGGCCGTGGTGCCTAACTCAGACTCTTGCTATTGACATGAGTCCTGGATCGCTCATGTGTCCATTTTGCTCCAAATAGTCCTCAACATACATTAGTATAATCAGGCCACAGCCACAGTCAGGAAAAAAATATTAAATATTTACCATACTAATCAAATAGGATTCATCTGCCAACAAAGAAGGAAGATAGGGTGACAGATAGGTGGAAGAAGGTCAATACAACCCCCATTTTCAAGAAGCAGAAGGTGGAAGACCCAGGCAACTGCAGACCAGTCAGTCTCACCTCTGTGCCTGGCAAAATCTTGGAACAGATTCTCCTGGAAAGCATGCTAAGGCACATGAGAAACAATGAGGTGGTTGGTGCCAGCCAGCATGGTTTCACTAAGGGGAAATCCTGCCTGACCAATTCG
>NW_009935644.1:0-712 GCF_000696875.1 Nestor notabilis | reverse complement strand
GTGAAGGGATGCCATCCAGAGGGACCTGGACATGCTTGTGAGGTAGGCCGATGCCAACCTCATGAAGCTTAACCAAGTCAAGTGCAAGGTCTTACACCTGGGTCGGCACAACCCCAGGCACAGCTACAGGCTGGGCAGAGAAGAGATTCAAAGCAGTCCTGCGGAGAAGGACTTGGGGGTGGTGATTGATGAGAAACTCGACATGAGCAGGCAGTGTGCGCTGCATCCCAGAAAGCCAACCATATCCTGGGCTGCATCAAAACAGGCATGATCACCAGGTCGAAGGAGGTGATCCTGCCCCTTAACTTATTAGAAATGTTAAATATTTTTAGGCGGGCAACTGAAAGTTATAGTAGTTTTGGAGTAGAACTGAAGTATTCATAGGTGGGCATGTAGCTATTGTTAGTATCAGCTGAAGCTTTGAAGTGAATTTCAGTGAGGCTGGTGAAAATAAGAATGTAAGTTCCTCTGGAATATCTAAATGAATTGAAGTGCACACCTTAATCTTCACCATAAGATCACCAAACAATGACATCAATCTCAAAATTATTTAAAAAACAAGCTAAAACCTTCATTAAAAAGTCAAAGGGATAAATATAAAAACAAAGTATCTTTGCTTTGCCATAAACTGGTCTTTAACTTTCTTCTCGATTATTTTTCCTTAAAAAATGTGAGAAATGTACATAAATCATAGAATCATAGAATAGTTAGG
>NW_009935643.1:0-4739 GCF_000696875.1 Nestor notabilis | reverse complement strand
TACGGTTGGCTTTCTGGGCTGCAAGCGCATATCAGAGAAATTAATTTTGTAGCAGAACTTACAAAATCTTAATTGGTTTCTATTTGCTGACCCATAATGCAAAATGCCTTAAAGGCAACAACAAACAGTCGTTGTTTTGAGCTCCTGGAATAAAGTTCAATTAATACATATATAATACTGCTATTGCAGTAATGGTACAGACTGTGTTGTCCTAGCAAGGACCTTGACCCAGGGAGGCTGTGATGACAAAGTACCTGCTACATCAGGACCAAAATAATCAAAGCTGATTAAGAAAGTGATCACTGACACAGCACTGATTAAACATTTACCATAAATTGAACTACATCTTCAGGCTTGTGCTTTGCTGATTTGAAGGCAGCCAGTCGGGTAACAACAACAATGTGATACTCTACGTGGCCAGACATCATCTTCCCATGGATTTCCTGGTATTCCGGCACTGACAAATCCAGCCCTGTGTGTGTATTCTGAATTTGCCTAGGGAAGAAAAATGCAGAGTTCAGGCATTGGCACAAAGATGTTTAACTGACCCTTTCTGAGGATCTAGTTTGAAGCTCAAGAAAGTCAGTGCAAAGACTCCCATTTCAAGAAACACCTATCAGGACTGGGTAAGTTAAAGGAATACATGATCTCTTGAAGCTGTCTTCTGGTTTTGACTGTCTGATGGACAGTGGTTGTTGCCAAATAGCAGAAAGGGTATGCTAGCTAAAGTGTCTCAGATTTCCCACAGAAAATCCCACTGGAAACAAAATCATTTGATCTTTCATAAGCAGTTAAAGTAGACAATGAATGACAGCGTTAAACTCTGACAGTTGCCAACAGTCAGAACCATCTACGGCTCCTCTTGGAGGAATACGAAACAAGAGAGCTGCTGCTGCAGCTTACTCAACACATTTTCTTCTCCTGCCAGCTTCAGATCTCCTGGACCATGGCATCATCTTCCCCCTGGATTCGCACCAAGGAATCATTTACGACATTTTTGCAAGAGGAATGTCAGGATCATACTATAGTGCTCACACATCAAGAGTAAGACTGAGCAGCTGCTCCTGGGGCACAAGAGAACGGAACATTTAGTGACATAAACAGTCTGTTTCAATAGGCTGGAAACCAAAACTGGTCAGTGATCCCTTCCCCAAAGTGAATGTGTTATGCCATACACATTCACTGTTGCTGTTGCTGGAACCGAGCACTCTGCCAGAATCAGAAAGAAGTTTATCACCCAAAGCATTGAAAACACTGAACACATCTCCAATTGCATCCTTCCTATATATGAGTGAATGCTTTTTAAAAGCATTTAAAAGCATGACTGTTTGAAAAAAAAAAAAAAAAGAAATAAAATTCTCATTATATGTTTTTTCTGCTTTTTATTTTTAACCTTAACTGTATAGGGAATGTCAAATCCCATCTTCCCTAGACTTCCTATGGACTGCAGAGGTATCATGTGGAATTCTCACCTCTTTCTTTAGGAAGTTTAGACTCATCAACACAGATGCCCTTTCATCTAAGGATACATAAGGCGTATGAACTTAAAATACACTTTAAAGAGGTTTAAACAATCTGGTTTCAAACAAAGTTTCAAAAGACTCCCCTCATCATGTCAAAACTTGACCAGATCTTTTGAAATCTGAGTTTTTCCAAGAAGGCAACCTCTGAATCTCTCATGCAAAAGTGAATAAAAGCTTTTTAAAGAGAATATCTTGAGAGTTCTCTGTAGGTCAGAGAGCAGCAAACAATGGCAGAGGCCAAATTTTGTACCCAATCCTCTTTGCAAGCCATGTTTGAAACATTCATGCTTTAACAACAGTTGCACCATTGCCAAGATTTCATACAAGGTATCTAAATGCACTTATGTTTGCTCTGATTCTGGCTTTTTCTGCCAGTCAGAGACTTGACTTTACACTATCAGTCAAAATTTTGTTCTCAGTTACACGTTGCTGGGCTCTAAACACAGAGTCAGTGGTGTTTATGTATAAATACAGAGGTGTCTGGCTTTCACACAGCAGTCTATCGAACCTCTAAGTAACAAGCATTATCAGGGGCATCCAAAATGCTGACTCAAAGAACACCTGCTAGTAAAATCAGCTGGATCTGGGTTTTTTAGAATATATCTGCAACAAAGGGAATGTTCTTCAGTAGTCACTCACATGTTGTCACTGCAGCCGAAAGGTCTGTCGGATGGTACTCAGGAGTGACTTACTTCTGCTAACACAGCCAAAGAGTATAAATGACAGATTAACCTGCTTTTCACCTCTGATGTAAATAAAAGAAAAAAACACCAGTAAAACATCCCTCCTGAATGGCTTTACTTAGTTTAAAATGCCAACCACATACAGATGTTCCGAGATGACACGACAACAACTTCACTTTAAGAGCTGCTGCATCAAAGAGTCTAAAAATGTCATGAAGTTAATAAGCACCTTCCATACACCCAGGGTTTTTCTTTTAAAGTTGTTAAAAGTCTGAGCTAAAATGACTGTAATGGAAAGCAATTAGAGGGAGGGGGAACAGCTACATTTTTGTTTGTTTGCTTCAGGCCTGTAATCACTTTCATTATCATCTCTTACAGGAAACCTACCCCTATTATCTCTACCATAGCAACAGGATTGTATGGTTTTTAAACATAAAAATGATTCTAAACGAACAGAAATCAGCAGGGAGGCTGATACAGATACAGTGTAATACCAAAGCACATACTAGTTCTTGTAATGCCTTAGTTTCAAAATAAGCAGCCCCAGTGTTTTAATTTGTTTGATGCTGTTATAGTTGTTATTCAAATGGAAGCAGCACCTACAAATCCCAGAATAATATAGTTTTGTTGCATTTTTCACATCTAACGCAATTATTTTTACACTAGTAGCTTTACAAAAGCAGCAAAGGGAGTAAGTTGGTTGTTTAAACTGGACACACAGGTTTATTGCTTCTATTCTGTACTTAAACCTAGCTTGTGTAACTCTAAGCTTTTGACTACAGTACAGGCAGCTCAGGGGAGACTTGGCAATGTGATTAACTTTCCACTTCACCTGACTACAAGTAGACCATTCATACCAGTAACCATGTGCTAGCACAATCAGATCACGCAGGATCGGGATTGGATAGAGGAAGCAGGAACTATACAAAGGTCAGTTGAACAGTGTGCCCAGTTCATGGAAGAGCCACAGTTTTTCATTCCTGTCTTTTGATTTGCATATAGCATAGAGGCTTAATACTTTAATTAATCTGCTTTCTGTGCTGAAAGGCCAAGATGAGTGAGGGGGCAAAAAGTAGCCATTGCAAGGAAGAAAACAAAGTAAGAGACGTAAGTGCTGTGGCCTGAGAAACTTTATTCCAGTGCCTGTGTGGCCAGGAGAGCAGACTCTGCACTTTCTGCCTCGATAAAATCAGCCCTATCAGCAGCACCCAGCTCCAAAAACCGCTGCCCAAAGGGGATCAAACTGTGACAACCCAGGTCATAGTAAAAGGAGAAAAAACTTGTACAACTAGCTTATTCATTAAGTGAAGGCAAAGTATCAGACACAAATTAGCCAGCAAACATTTTTATTTCTCTGTATATTCTAACTACAAGTATACAATTATTTATATTTCCATAGCAACATGGAATCCTACTCTCAGAACCAGTACGTATAGAGTGAAAAAGGTCGCAACTATACAGCTATCTTATCTCACAAGTTAGAAAATATATTCACTTGCTAAAGCCTTAATCCCACACACATGTTATCTATCCACTTCTGTCACTGAAAGCATTCCAGTATCAGTGGAACAATTTGCAAGTCTGCAAAATAAATCCAGGTGTTCAGATTTCCATGTCCAAGGCTAAACTTTAATATAAAGTCAGTCATACAAAACATGTATGTGAGTTAAGTCAGACACGCTTGAAGGTTCAAGGCCACTGCTCCAGAGGAAGTCAGGTCCTGATACAGCCAAATATTTAAGGATTTAAAATAATGGCTTTGAAGTTAATGTGACTGAAATAGTTGCTACTTATGTCCTAGGTGGTAGGTGCGAGAGTTAGGACCTTGCTGAATCAACATTTCTGCTTCTCATGTCTCCTCTGATAGGGAACTGCTTTCATGTGGTCTCAAGTATCTTGTGGGGGTAATAAGAAAAAAAAAGAAAAAAAGGTATCTCTATCCTATAAAGATTGCCACAGGCATTTTCTTCTTGAGGCATTTCTCTTGAGGGTTCATTCACCACATCTAGGAAAACACAGGTTTTAAAAGTTTAATGCAACTGAAAACAGCACCTGTGCAGCCACCTAGGGCATGGTTTCAAGAAGGCAGGAAAACAGAGTAAACCTATTTTGCCCTTCGCTGGCCTAACCTCAAGCTGGACAGACTCCCTGTGGCTTACAGGACATAAGGATCGGGACACAGGGCACGGTGGTGGGGAATGGGCGTCAGCCAAACCACCAATGACATCACAGAATCACAGCATGGTCTGGGTCGGAAGCGACCTTAAAGCTCATCTAGTTCCAACTCCTCTGCCATGGGCAGAGACACCTTCCGCTAGACCAGGTTGCTCAAAGCCCCGATGTCTCAAAGATGCTAGTGTATGCTTCAGGATGAATTTTAATTCCTTCTGACCCACTTCGAAATACTGACAAGGAGATGTTTCGGGGCGGGGGTAGGAGGGAGCACAAGCTGCATCCCCAGCAGTGTCAATCAGTGAGGAAGGGAAGAACCCCAAGTTACTACAGGAGGAAGGGACCAACCGCCTGCAGTTAC
>NW_009935642.1:473-867 GCF_000696875.1 Nestor notabilis | reverse complement strand
TGGGGACTCACTTATGGGGCTCACTTGTGGGGCTGGGGAGTCACTTATGGGGCTGGGGCTCAGTTATGGGGCTCTCTATGGGGCTGAGGACTCACGGGGCTGAGGACTCACTTGTGGGGCTGGGGACTCATGGGGCTCACTTGTGGGGCTGGGGACTCACTTATGGGGCTCACTTATGGGGCTGGGGTCTCCCTTATGGGGCTGAGGACTCACTTATGGGACTGGGGTCTCACTTGTGGGGTCTCTATGGGGCAGTGATCTCACTTATGGGGCTCTCTATGGGGCTAGGGGCTCACTTATGGGGCTCTCTATGGTGCTGAGGACTCACTTATGCGGCTCTCTATGGGGCAAGCTCTCACTTATGGGTCCTATTTATGTGGCAGGCTCTCACTTA
>NW_009935642.1:0-294 GCF_000696875.1 Nestor notabilis | reverse complement strand
TCGTATGGCGCAGGCTCTTACTTATGGGGCAGTCTCTCACTTATGGAGCAGGGCTCTCACGGGGCAGGCTCTCACTTATGGGTCCCACTTATGGGGCAGGATCTCACTTATGGGGCAGGGCTCTTACTTATGGGTCTCTCTATGGGACAGGGCTCTCATTTATGGATCCCACTTATGGGGCTCTTTATGGGGCAGGGTCTCACTTATGGGGCAGGGCTCTCACTTATGGGTCTCACTTATGGGGCTCTCTATGGGGCTGGAGCCTCACTTATGGGTCCCACTTATGGGGCAGGC
>NW_009935641.1:652-982 GCF_000696875.1 Nestor notabilis | reverse complement strand
CAGCCTCACCTCACCCTCCTCTCCCCAGGACGCTGAAGGGGAAGCTGGCGAAGCAGTACCCGGAGGCCTTCAGCAGTGAGTGAATCCTCCCAGCGCGGGTTCCCCTTCGGTTTTCCTCCTGTGCCAGAATCCCGTTCCCTAAGAACGTGTCGGGCGGTTTGTGGGAGTTGGGAGAAGCCGCTGAGACGTCCACTTGGGCTAAAAGTCATCTTGATTGTATCAGACTCATCTGGGAGATGTTCCCAATAGCCACTAACTGACGTGGCGTCGGTTTATGTACTGATTACATGGGCAGCCAACATCTAGAGTGAGAAACGAGCCAGTTGTTCT
>NW_009935641.1:242-516 GCF_000696875.1 Nestor notabilis | reverse complement strand
GACTTCGACCCCATCCCGAAGAGCACCACAACCACCATCGCTACCTCGGAGCAGAGCACGGAGTCCTGCGACACCAGCCCCGACGTCATCTCCCCCACCACGAGCCAGGATTTTGAGGATTTATCCCAAGGCCAGTACGATTTACCGGCCGTGAACGGACAGAGTCTCACAGACGAGGACACGGCCAATGGCCTGGACTAGGCTGCGGGTCCTGCGCCCCGGAGAACTTTCTATGCTGTGTTTCTAGCAGTGTCTCTCTTTTTTGGGAAGAGGG
>NW_009935641.1:0-224 GCF_000696875.1 Nestor notabilis | reverse complement strand
CATCCTCCCGCCTCGCCCCCACCACCGTAGTGTCAACCCTGTGCCTCACTTTGGGGTAGAGCAGTAAAACGTGGCTTTCAAACGCCTCTTGTCTTGTCTGTGCGCTCCGGAGCCCCCTCGGGGGCGAGGAGCCCGTTTGGGGCGCGGGTGGTCTCTATGAGGGTGATGCTCAGTGTGGCTCCGGCTCCGCTCCGGGTCCCGGTGCCCGCGGAGGGGCGGGTCCC
>NW_009935640.1:0-7211 GCF_000696875.1 Nestor notabilis | reverse complement strand
TACATAAATATATATATCTATTTTGTTGTCGTCGTTGCAAAACTCTCGTCACTGGAAAAGAACAGTTGAATCTGGTGCAAAAAACAACAGAGAAAATATCACCCCACAAAACCAACAAGGGAAATGGCTGAGAAAGGCACGATGGATCTCCCCGATGTAAATTTGTACAGTAACATTTATAACGTTTTCTACACTTGAAGAAAGTCTTTATAATTTCAGCTGTCTGACTGAGTGCGACTCTCTGTGACCTGCAGAAATGGATAGCCATTTGTTCCCGTGGTTTCTCGTGCAGTGTTTGGTGAGGTGACAGTGTATGAATTATTTATGCCAATAATAAAAAACAACCAAAACCAAACCCAAAAAAGCACCTTTGCAAAACCATTGCACCCCTGTGCTGCTCCGTGTCCCCGCGCCGACGGCTGCTCCTGCCCTCTCCTTGCTCCACAGCGGAATTGCACCCTGGGGATGGGGTGGGAATGTTTGTCCATGGAGGGGTCTAGACCAGTCTCCTCCCTCAGAGTCTTAGGAGCAGTGATGCTCAGGAAGGAAACACAAGAGCTGCTGAATCCCCCTTTTCATCTCTCCCACTGTGTCAGCTCACAGCTGAACCCTTTGGGGATGATAAATCACTGTGAATGTTTGGAGGGGAGCTGCAGGAGATGTGGCAGCCAAAAACGTGGGAATTGGGCAAATGATGGGGCAGGCAGCAGAAAAATCTCTGCATGGCTCTTGGTGGAGGGGCTGGGGCTTGGGTGGCTTCTAAGGAGGATGCTCCTCCCCAGCCAGGCCCCCACGGGGACAGCTGAGCCTGGTGATGAAGCATTGGAGGCTCTTCACATCTGCTGCTTTGTTTGTTTGCTTCTCCCATGCTGTTTTACTGGAGGGGCACCATCAATCTGCAAAACAGCCTGGTGGAAAGCAGCGGCATGTTCGCCTGTGGGGCTGATGCAGGTGGGACCCGAAGGCAAGAGATGGAGGGTCTGTGTTACTTCTCCTCTCTCCTTCCCTCCTTGCTATCGCCCCAGTGCTTGAAAGGTAAAATAATGATGGCTTACCATTAATAAACCATGAACACTCAACACTTCTCCTGTCAAGGGCTTTTCATCTTTCAAAGCCTGCAGGAGCTGGTAACCAATTAGACCAGGCACATCCCGAGTGGGGAGCGGTGGCAGGGCTGGCCAGGGGGATTTTCCTGGGAAGGATGGAGGGGGGATGCTGTGATTGGGCATGGGTCTCCCAGAGGAAACAGATCTGGGGATAAAGAGCCACCACTTGATGCCATGCTGGGGACTTTGTTACCCCTCTGGCTTCCTTGCAGTGTAAATGGGGTGCTGGCTGTGTCACAGTGCCACCATCTCTTGCATATATGCAATAAACCGGGGGATAAACCCTGCTGATGGTTCCCCCGGTGTATATCTGGAGGGGTCCACCAGTCCAGAGCATTAACTGGTTTGCACTGGTGTGTAGCTGGGCTCCAGCACTCCAGGGACAGGGTGGCTAATTGAAATGCCAGCGGCAGCGCTGAGCCCAGCGCAGGGATGCTGAGCTCGCTCCTGGCTTGTGCCTCGTGAGATGCCAGCATCAGGGTGGGGATAAATGTCCAATATAACCCCAAAACAGCCTTAACGATGGTGCTGGCAGCTTAGAGGCACCTCTGAACACATATCTGCATATGTACCCTTGTGTGTGTGTATCAGAGAGCCACATGAATGCGCACACGTGTCTGTAATCTCCTCCTTGGTGCTGATGAATCATGAGCCATTAATATTTCACAGCAAAGAATAAATGCAGGGAGTGAGAGAAGAGCTAAACCCCCAGGACGCTGCTCTAGCCCTCCAGCTGCTGCTCCCGAGCGAGCCCATGGCGATGCTTAAGGACCACGGGCTGGGGCTCAGGGTGGGCATTGATCCCACTTGGGTGCTGCATCAGGACAGTGGGGGTTCAGCAAGCTTGGCTGGTGGGACTGGGTACCACCATCAATAAGAGACCTTTGCTTTGGGCTAGTAACACTTTCAGGGTCAGCTATGTGGATGGAGGAGGAGAGCAGAGGACATCTGTGTGTTCACCAGGGCTTCAGAGGTGTTCCCATTCTTCTAGGTGCTGCTGGGTGACCCACCCTCCATCCAGACAAACTGGGCTTATTATACACGCATATCTTCATTCACCGCCCCCAGAATTAAGCATATGCTGAAGCCTTTTGTTGATCTGAACTTTAATGGGATGCAATGGGCACCAGCTCATGTGTTCTTCATCAGGGACTGTAGTGACAGGACAAGGAATGGTGGATTTAAACTTAAACAGGGCAAGTTCAGGTTGGAGATAAGGCAGAAGCTCTTCCCTGTGAGGGTTCTGAGGCGCTGGCACAGGGTGCCCAGAGAAGCTGTGGCTGCCCCATCCCTGGCAGTGTTCAAGGCCATCTTGGACACAGGGGCTTGGAGCAACCTGCTCTAGTGGAAGGT
Organism: Nestor notabilis; assembly: GCF_000696875.1. Taxonomy (NCBI): domain Eukaryota; kingdom Metazoa; phylum Chordata; class Aves; order Psittaciformes; family Psittacidae; genus Nestor; species Nestor notabilis. The sequence continues at coordinate 4,752 of NW_009935640.1, read as the reverse complement.
GTCCCTGCCCGTGGCAGGGGTTGGAGCTGGATGATCTTAAGGTCCTTTCTAACAGAAACCAGGCTGGGATTCTATGATTCTATAGGATGATTTGCCTGGCTGTTAGACCTGGACATCAGCCACAAGCTATCACCACAGGGATGGCTCTAGGTGCTGTGTCTGCTGCTGGCAGGTTTGGGTTCCCCTTTCCACTTTCTATCAGCAGAAATGGGAGAAAAAAGGCTGGCGGGGAGCCTTGAGCCTGGAGGGTGAGAAGAGAGGGCCCCAGCCAGTGCTCTCACCAGTCCCAGCTCAGTACCATGGGGATTTTGAGGGGACTGGGCAGGATCTGCAGAGCAGGAGGAGTGCTGTGGGTTAATGCAGTGCTCATGCTGTAGCTGTAGCCAGGAGGAGGCTAGTGGTGGTCCTACATCTCTCACCTCGTCCTGCATCACTAACCCAGGTCTGGACCATCCTGGCCAGTGCTGGTTCTCCCCAGGACGGGCACAGCCCTGGCACAGGCTGGGGCTGTGGCAGTGCCCAACAATGGGGCATTGTTTGCCCATCATAATTCATGTTTCCTCCCCAGGCTTGTCTGGGCTTTCTCAGGAGCTCAGTGAGCCCTCACTGCTGGAGTACAGGGCTGGGTCCCCCGCAGCCACCCCAGCAGGGACTGGGTGATGTGTGGGCATAGGCTGGGGGCTAAAGCTCAGCTCCAGCCCTTTGTTAGGGCTTGATTAGCTCATCGTGGGACAGCCTGAGCTGGCTCCACCATGGATGTGCTGGAGAGCATCGTGGGGGCTGTGGGCACAGATTAAATGGCCGCTTCTGTTGAGGCCACCCACCCTTGACCAGGATTGTTACTGTGATTGGGGCAGAGCTGATCCTGCTCTGCAGAAAGACCCAGCTCCTTGTGGGATTAATGCCAGCCAGGATGAGGGACTGCCTGGCTTCGCCTTGGGGTTTCCATCCTCTGCTGCTGGTGGAGGGGCTGCCCTGGCCAAGCTCCCCATGGTCCTGCTGTCCCATTGCTCAGCAGATTCCCTTTCCTCACCTCTATTTTTATGCTGGAACAGAAACCTGACCCCTGGCTGCCTTGCCCTATGCCTGGAGACATTACATGAGCAGGACCCTTTCCTCCTGACAGCCCTGAGAAGGACGAGTGAATCCCAATTCCCAGCTTTTAACCCTAAACTTCACACTTGCAGCCTCCTACAAGGGTTAAAGAGCCAAGCCGTGCCCAGGGCACCACCAGGTATTAAAACTGGCTGAAGGCTTTCCCATGCCTCACAGCTATTTCTTTATTCCTTGTTTTCTTGGGGCAGGGTGGCTTTTTGTGTCTGTACAGCAAACCCTGGACTGGGGAGGGTGTGCAGGGCACCCCCTCACTGTTGGCTGTGGTGTGGAACGGGGCTGTGGTGATGGAAAAGAAAGCTGCAGCTCAGAGTTGTGCAGGGCTGCGCTCCCCTGGGCAGGGTTTGGGCAGCCAGCACTGAAAGAGCTGTGGCCAGAGGAGAACAGGTCCCACCGGGGTGTGGGATGAGCTTTTGGGGCACATTGGGGATCTTCCCTGTGAGGGTGCTGAGGTGCTGGCACAGGGTGCCCAGAGAAGCTGTGGCTGCCCCATCCCTGGCAGTGTTCAAGGCCAGGTTGGACACAGGGGCTTGGAGCAACCTGCTCTGGTGGAAGGTGTCCCTGCCCATGGCAGGGGTTGGAGCTGGAGGAGCTTTAAGGTCCCTTCAACCCAAACCAGGCGAGGATTCTGTGATAATCACAGGGGCTTTTGCAGCACTTCATTTGCTGGCTGCTGCACCAGAGGTGTTTGGGGATGCCCCATGTTTGGGGACCAGCTGTCTCTCTGCATCTGTTGGCACCATCAAGCTGATACTGCACCAACAGTCCTTGGCCCACTTCCTTGGGGGAATGCAGAGGGGATGGACAGTCACTCCCAGGCTCATGGACACTGAGATTAGAGTGGAGCTGCTGTTGGAGCCCTGGGTTGGGTTTCACTTGCTGGTGGCTAATTCCAGGACTGCAAATCCAGTGGGTGATAATGCTGGTGGCTCTGTGTGTATGTGATAAAGTCATGGTCTGCCCTTCCTCAGCCTGGCCATGATGCTTTCCTTATTAGGATCTAACTTACACACTCTTATCTTCAGCTGCTTGCTCCATGCAACCCCTCTTCCAGCATCCTGAGTGGGGATGGATCCTTGCTTACCCTTTGCACGGTGGAGTTCCACAGCATCCTACCACGTGGTGACTGGTCCATACCCAGAGCCCCCCCCCAAGCCAACACATAGGGCTGCTTCTGAGTTCATTTTCTATTTACAGCAAAGCATCCACACTGGTGGAGAATCCCACACATCATGAATCCCATTTGCATCCACAGGGATGCTCTGGGCAGCTGGAAGAAGGTTTTGGCAGAGAGGATCCCTTGTTCTGTGGCTGGGCAAATACTCCCAGTGGTTTTCCTTGGTCCTGCCCTTGGGCTTGGCTTGGAGCAAACCTGCCTCAGGTGCTGGGAGGAAAATGGATTGCCCAATTATCAGCAATTTCTCCCACACCTTAAATACAATGCATTGGCAGCAGAGGGGCCTTGGGTGCTGCTCACCCGCACGAGGTGGTCACTGCCTCCCAGGGAGCACCCATGGGACTGCTTTTCCCATGGGAACAACACTGTGGCCATCCAGGATCCGGTGGTGAGTGTGACCTAGGCTGGTGGGTTGAGACCCAGCCTGTGTCTATGCATGCCAGGGGGCTTGGGGTGATGCTGGATGGTTGATGCTGTGAGCTACATGCTGGGTGATGTTGTAGTTGGTGTGGGGATTTAGGGACAGAGGGGCTGGGAAGGTTGTGCTCAGCAGATGAAAACTGGTGAGGAGGCTCAAATCAAGCTTGCCTATGGAATTAAGGTGAGGGAGACAGGATTTGCTTTCAAGCATTTGAGAAGCAGATAAAACAGCAATTGCCCCAGCCTGTCTGGCTGCAGCCCCAGGGCACCCCTCCATGGCTTCCTCCTGCACTGCTGGAGATGCCCAAAGCCCTTTCTCTAAATACCTATCGTCCATTATTAAAATGGCCTGAACATTAGAGCATAGCACCTCTTTTGACTGCCCTCTCCTTGTTTTCATGAACCTGGTCAATGTCTGGGAATAAATCCTGGGAATCCAGGGTTGGGAAGCCACAACTTATGGTTTAAAGGCAGAAACATGGAACTGCCCTGATGCCGCTAATGTGAGATGGCTGCTCAGAAGTCTTTCTCTGGGAGGCTTGTTGGTAAATGGCCCCAGTGCAGAGCAGTGGGGATTGGCTCTGGCTTTGGAAGAGGAAAATGCAGGGTTAAAGTGCTCCCAGCCAGGTGCAAGTGGGGTTTTGCAGGCAATGGTGAGCAACAGGAGGGCAAGTGGGACAAGGTTCCTCCTCTCATGAGCAGCATCTGAGGTGCCTTGGGTTGAGCAGGGCTTGTGTGTAGCATTGCAGGGACCTGGTATGTAGGTGTTGACAGTGACTGGGGCAGGATATGATTTCTGAAAACTGCTTTTATTTTACAAGGTTTGGTTCCTTGTAGTTAAGCTGAAGCTTCTGGGCAAGAGAACCAGGTCCATGCTGCTGCAATGTGTGGTTGAGCGCATCCCTCCCTGCTCGGGGCAGGGGGGCTTTTGCTTGGGGTTAAAGTCTTTTCAGCTTAAAGCAAATTGCCCCCTTAAAGGCAAAGGGAAGCTCAGGGGCTCTGCAGCAGCCAAACCTGATGTTGAATCAACGTACAGCTCTTCCATCACTGGGTGGGTATTGGAGGGAAGCTTGTAGGGGACAGGAGACATCAGGGTCCTTGGTGATGATTTAATCTTGAAGCATTGGTTTAATTAATGCAGCAGCTCTTGGATGCATCCTGATTCTCCGGGCACACCTGACTTTGCAGCAGGGCTGAGGTTGTGGTGAGGCGCCTGCCAGCACCTTCCTGCTCCCCCTCACTTTGTAGCTGAGGAAAATCAATGCAAAACCCTTCAAGATGCCTGGAAAGACCCATTATCTCCTGATCGAGCTCAAATAAAACCCCACCTCTGCGTCAAGGACAAGAGCTCCTTCCCTGCTCTTCTGGGGGTGGGTTAAGAAACACCTTCTTCCTTATACACATATGTAATCCCTCTGGTTTCAGGCTAAAAGAGCCTTCATTGCCCTGGCTGTGGTGTGGAAACAGTCTTATCGTGGGGTCTGCACCTTGTTTTGTGCTTTGCAGAGGGGAGAAGTCCTTGATGCCCTGTGGATGTGTCTCTGGGAAGCCTGTTTCTGCAGCAGTGAGGGGCTGCTGAGCTTTCCCCTCTACTTTTCCCCACTAATTTGGTGTTTGAATTCAAATCTGAAGCTTTTTTCTTACCCTTTCCCTCCTTCCCAACCCCTCTATTTGGTGCAAGGGAGAGACAAAACCTAATGCACTAAAGGAACTCACAGCTCGTGAGATTAGACGGATGTAGAGCAGCTTCCACCTGAGGAGGTTAAGAGTTATTCAATAACCAACCTCCTCCATCAGCTGCCAGTCGCTGTTGGGGACTCTGACTGCACCAGTGCCAAGTGCCCTGCGGGTGTTGTCGTCGCCCAAACCCAAAGCAATCCCCCCCTATCCCAACCCTGGGGACCCCAAGGGGATGCTCTGGCTGGGGCGATGGGCAGGGCGGAGGGTCCTGGGTGTGCTGCACGGTGCAGGACCTGGCCTGGGGAGGGGACGAGGGCACTGCAGGTCCCTGGCGAGGCCGAATGCCACCGTGGGAAAGGAGG
>NW_009935639.1:24776-30256 GCF_000696875.1 Nestor notabilis | reverse complement strand
AGGTCTCCTGGCCCTCCTGCCACACTCCCTTTTAGTCGGGATACAACGATCCTGAGCCTGTAGCAGGTGATCCTTGAATATGAGCCAGCAGTCTTGGGCCCCCCTGCCCTCTAGGACTATATCCCATGGAACCTTACTAAGCGGGTTCCTGAAGAGGCCGAAGTCTGCTCTCTTGAAGTCCAGATTGCTGTGTGGTCTTCTCACTGTCCTGAAGATCTCAAACTCAACCATTTCATGGTCGCTACAGCCAAGGCTTCCCTGGAGTGTCACATTCCCAACCAGCCCCTCCCTATTGGTGAGCACGAGGTCAAGCTGGCACCTCTTCTTGTCGGCTCCTCTATCACTTGCAAGAGGAAGTTGTCTTCCACACGATCAAGGAACCTCCTGGATTGCTTGTGCCGGGCTGTCCCGTCCCTCCAACAGGTATCAGGATGGTTGAAGTCCCCCATGAGGACAAGGGCCTGTGAATGTGAGGCTGCTCCTATCTGTCTGTAGAGCGCTTCATCCACAGATTCCTCCTGGTCAGGTGGCCTGTAACAGATCCCCACTGTAATGTCCTCCATTGCTGTTTTTCCTTTGACCCTGATCCATAAGCTCTCTGTTGACTCCTCACCTATCCCCAGACAGAGTTCCATACTCTCCAACCTATCACTGACATAAATAATAACTCCCCCTCCCTGTCTGCCAGGCCTGTCTTTTCTAAAGAGCTGGTAACCTTCTGTTCCAACACTCCAGTCATAGGAGCCATCTGACTATGGGGATCACTTGTACCACTTGCATCAATTCAGGTCAAAATGAAAGATAAGTAACTTCTGGAGAAGCGAAAAAGCTGAAATTTTAGTTCACAATGACATGTTTGGCTTTGCTTCAGTTGATAACTTTTTAACCTCTTCCATTTGTACAGTGTAAGCTTTCTGTGCCAAGCGTAATGCCTGATGCAGGAGACTGTTTACTATGGGCAATGGAGGGAGACTGAGTTTTCCTTAACGATCCAGAGCAGCATCCTTTTATGCTCTCTGAAGTGCTCTATTTCCATTCTCTATCCAGAGAACCTGGAGAGAATGTAAATTTCTACTGCAGGTCAATATGAAACCCTTCTGCTCATCACGTTGATAAGTTTCACTTTGTTAAATTATATTAAAAGTTTCTTTCTTGGGAAAGTAAATGCTGCCGGTTTTGGACCTGAACATCACACTTTGATCAAGTTTATGAACTGTGGGAGACAATGGAAACTATCTGATTATTGCCAAAGAGAAGTAACTGCTTGGCTGGAGAAGAAAGTGTTAAAGAAGAAGCAAATTACAGTCAAGCAGAGCAACCCAGCTGGCTGAGGAGGAGAGAGCATAAGATACCAAGACACCTGGCTGAGGAGGAGAGAGCATAAAGATAAGAGACTGGCTATTCTGGGACTGATTGTGAGACAGCGAGCAGTGTTAAAAAACAAACTATAATTCAGGAACTAAACATGATAGGCTACAAATAGAACGGTGTGAAAGCTAGAGCAACAGGCTAAAAATAACTGTTGTTAGAATGGTATTAAAGTTAGAGCAGTAGGCAATAAGGTGATTCACTGCATGAAGATGCTCTGGGTCCGTGCCGTTAATCTCCATAACGAATATTTTTGGTCTACTTCTTTTCATTACAGTCATACATTTTCCTCCAAGTTGACTAGGAATGTGATATATGCATGCAGCAAAAATGTCTGTCTGTGAGGTACAAAAATTTACTGAAACAAACAGTTTTGACTGGTAACAATCAAGTTTCATTGATATTAACTCGTGTGGGTGAGTTTTGTTTTGTTTTGCTTTGCTTTGCTTTTCCAGACCCACAGCATTTGAAATCTGCAGACTCTGCTGCCAGGAAGCCTGAGTTAAGTCAGATGAAAATTTTAACACTGCCTAAGAAATAAAACCATATCAGGTTTTTTAACAATGATAATAGTCTCCATTCATTTTTTGTTCCAATTCAGCTACCTCTAGAGTATGCTAATTTAAAAACTTAACACAAATCATTAGCAGCTTAGTTCCTTTCAACTTAATTGTTTGTATTCAATTTGTGGCTTTGAATAACACAGGTGTCAAATATGGGCTTGGGTAAAAGCTGCTGAAAACAATTCTTTTGTAGAAAGAAGAGTGTTTGGGTTTGTCCATGTAAATTGCAGTGAATGTCTCTCTGATCAAGCTTGGATTTGGGGAAAAGGAGGTCAATGCTAAGTTTTAAGTAAACCCAGGGATACTTTTGTGAAATATTTCGAAATTCCCCATCAACGTAAGCATGCTTCTGGGAGGAGGATGCACCCTGACGCATGGCTGCCTGGTGTTAATGTGGGATTGCCAAAAGGAACAGCAAAGCATTGCTGATTCCTCTGCCTTTAAAAAATGAAAAACCTGCTTCATTTCTGTCTCTTCCAATTCAGCTGATATGACAAGATAACTTATTCAGTGTCTCACTGGGGCGTGAAGGAGCAACTGGGGCAGTTACTTTTCTGTATTTTCTAATTCATCTATGTTTCAGTGTCACTGTCACACTCCCCATGTGCATAAAAATAACATGTCATATTCTGTCTTTTAATTTTTTTCCAGAGCACAGTCAACCTGGACTCCAAATTCCAGAGATGAGAAGTAAGGTTTCTTTTTCATTTTTCCTTTTTTTTTTTTTGTATTTTTATATTTTATGCAAGCACTGAAATGGTTTCATATGAAAGGTTTTCAAGCTGTTAAAATTAGCCCATCAATTTATTGTGTACCTCAGTATCAGGTATTGAAGACATAAATACACTGATTCATCCATACAGGACTGATTTAGCATTGTCTACATAGATGCACAACTCTCATCAAGCATTATACCTGTGCATGGGGCTCTGGCCTTGTGTAGAGGTGAAAAAAAAGAGTTAGGGAGGACTTGCTGCCTGTACAAAAGGCAGTGTCCACCCTCAGCATAACAGACTTTTCAGCTGATGCTAAGCTCAAAGCTCAGCAGAAAGCACAAGTCAGGAACCAAGACAAGATACTCTTGACCAGATGATCACTTATCTTTTCCTTTGTGAAATGTAATGCTTGATGAGCTGAGCTGGCCTATCTGTATGACAATTCGGTTTAGGTGTTTTCTACCAAAAGTGGAACTTAGGTGATGTTCTGTTCAGAAAGAATAAGTCAATGGCCGGGGCAGTGAATTCTGAGCATCGCTTTTGTGATATTTGGTTGCAATATAAGTTTAGAGGTTTTTTTCCTAAAAAATTTAACATATCTTGTGCTTGAGTCTGACTCAAGTCTTAATACATCAAAATTTTACTGGTGATACATTTAACCAATTCAAATGGGAGTCGACTGATTTTAGAAAGAAATTAGTAAAAACTCACACTGTGTTTAACAAACTTGAAGACCTCTGCATATGCTCATGCTTTTTGTAGGTATTTTTCTTTCAATTTAAACTTTTTGTGGTTGGTCATATTTCCTGGAACATGTTACTAAAACTAAGATTTTGGTTAATAAAACTACCTGCTGAAGGAACGCTCACTGTAGAGCTAGAGTCTCATTTAGGTAAACAAAGAGATTAAAACATAATACTGGATGTGTGATACATTAAGTACACTAAATAAATATGGTAAACCATATCGTACTATGTTTTAATCTTTGAGAGATTATACAAAGATTCAGCATTAGAAGAGCTTTGTGGAAGTTGCACAGTCAGCACTCAGACTTTAAGAAATGCAATAATTTCTGTGTGGATAAACTTGTTCAGATTCCCTTTTCCCCGGTTTAATTTCTTATTTAAAAGCATTAGGATGCCTTGCTAAATACATTCAGTTAGCAGGTTTTGCTGAGAAAGTTTATTCTTTTTTCACTGTTCAGTTCGTGCCTCATCTTTTTACTGCATGTTGATGGAAGCATGCTTTGAAGCCAGACTAATTACTTTCTTGACAGTCTTGACAGACTTTCCTATGGCACCATCACTGTGGTATCTGAGTGCTTCATAAACACTAACTAATAAATCTTCACAGCACCCTTGGGAGGTGATGGCATGATAGTATCCAAATTTGACTGTTGGGGAACTGAGGAATCCAGGTAAAAAGCTTCCATTAATTTTGGGAGTCCACTCTAAGGCGACAAAAATTGAAGTTTTCAGAATGCTTATCATTCTATAGAACTCCAAAACACATCCAATTAACCAATGTAGTCATCCCATACAGCATGCTCTGACACAAGATAGCTGGCAGCTCTGACTCTGAAAATCTTGGGTACCTCGTTTCCCAAGGGAAACACTGCATTCTGGAAACACTAGTCCATTCTGCCAGAGATCTTCCCAGAGGAAGGCAGCCTGGGAGCTCTGGTGACCCAGCTCTTGGGCAACCTGCCTTGATGTGGCTCCGGAGGCCACAACTTCAGGCAGCACCATCTAAACATCTCTGACTGAGGAACACAGTCTCTAGACACACAGCTCAGCTCCACCTTCACAGAAGGGAGCCTGGGACTACTGAGGAACTCAATGTAAGTCACATCTCCCACATGTAAATGCTTTGCTGTGAAGGTGGGACTTAAGACATCGAAGGATTCTAGAGCAGTCTTCAAGGTGGGGACTTCTCAGAGTCATCACTGGCAAGATTCCTCTAGAAGTCATTCAGAAAACTTGGATGTCAGTTTATCTAAGCAACTATAGAATTATGGGACTATTTAGTTTGCATAAAATTTTGAAATATAGGTATTAGGTATTTTTTCCTATAGAAAATAGAAAAAAAATCTGCAACGTCAATGTAATTTATGTTTCAGAAACTACTTTAAAGTCTGGGCACTGGAATACTAGATTTGTACATAAAATGGTGAGTTTTTTTTTATACAGTTTAAATATATTTAAAGTTCTTTATACATGGGCAAAATATTGCAATCATCCTTAGTATCCATCTTAGAAATAACTGAGTCATTTTGGCCAAGGCAGAAAATGACAAAAATATTGTTCTTGGTTTGGATTCTGAGTTTCTGAGTGCTACAAGAACATAATAATGATAAGAAATGGATTAGTTACAGCATATATAGAAATCTGATCACATTTTAGTAGCACAAGGAAAAGGAAGACTATGTAAGTAAAATTTCTCTATTTGGGTACATTAATCATACACATACAGCATCCATACATATATATATATGTAGATATTGTATATTTGTAAATCTCACCTTTTGCTTACGTTGGCCAGATGGCAAATGTAAGTTTTTAAAATTTTTAAATTACTTTTAATTCATTTAATTTAAAGAAATTAAGTAGATCAAAGACCAGTAGTCCATGAGAACATCTTGTTTGATCTTGTTTATATTACAGATCATCACGCAAGACCAATATTTAAATAGTCAGAACATAAATGTTTATGACATGTAACTATGAAGTGAGTTTCCTGCAGTGACAAAGACATTGAGAGAGCAGAATTACTCATTTTAAGACAGAAATTGTGAAAAATTAAGGTTTCTTCTGTTCTCACTGGAGAGGAAATT
>NW_009935639.1:0-24755 GCF_000696875.1 Nestor notabilis | reverse complement strand
CTACACCGACTTAAATTTTTATTTTTTAATTTATTTATAAATTATACTAGTTGGGAGGCTCATAGATTTATACTTCTCCATGTCTTACCCTTCCCCACAGCTAAACTCTGTTGCTTCTGAGGGAAGTAAGAACCCTTGACCACTTGGCACCCAACAAGACATTGAGGAAAAACACTTATTTTTTGACACTTTACAGGCATTTTGATAAATCCCAAAGCATGAAATTTCTATTCCTTATCTTAATGCAGAACTACAGAGCATGTGGGGGATGTGCATGTAAGTGTTGGTCTCCCTGAGGCTCAGAAATAGAAGATGTGACTGATATTGATCTAGTCCAAAGAATTCAAACCCAGAAAGATTCTTCAGCCTTATTCTTCCTTTCGTACCGTGATCACAAGCCATGATCACAATTTCTTCCAAAAGAGAAATTAATTGTGTTCTGGAGAAATATCTCACTTTGCAGGCTCAAGGTGTTAGTAAAGCTGAGTTGTTGAAGTATTTAATCGGTGTCATTTCTCGGAAAATTCATCTTTTGTGAACTTTCAGCTACTTTGAAGTCGACTCGTCTAATTTCCATTTCCAGTCATTGGTTCTTGTTATGTCATTGTCAGCAAGGTTCAAAGGCCTCCCACTCTCAAGAAGCTATTTCATGTATTCATGATCAAGCACTTATTTTTTAAGTTGAGCTCTTTAAGTCTCCTATCATGGGGCTTATGTTTCCTATCTCCTAGTTCATTATTTTGGCCCTCCTTTGAACTGCCTTTGCATTTTCGCATCCTTCATCTGTGCATAACAGAGAAAGTACAGCATTGCCAGCAGTGGTCTTACTAACACTGGGTGTTAGCCCATAATTGTTTGTTGACAGAGCCTCTAATTAGCCTGTCACTCTTGGCAGAGTCTCTTATGTACTGTTAGTGTTGTTACATACAATCATTTCCAGGTTAACTTTTCTATAATATTCCTCTTTTAAAATATAGAGGAAATACCACTCTAGGGATCTAGCTGTGTACAATGTACTCACCATTTTGCAAGCAAACCTACAGGCTAGCTTCATATTTTTATAATTGCTTTTCATTTGCTTTACTTATATTTGCTTTATCTATTTAATATGGTAAAATGAGTCTGTAAATTATTTTAATTTCCAGTATATAATTCCCTCGTGTATACTACAGGAAAGGCAATTTTTATAACATGGTAGTACAGAAGCTAAAAATGCCTACCATCATACTAAATGAGATCAAAAGCATTTAGCAAACCAAAGGAGAAAGAGTTCTTCAGCGTATACCAGAATAATGAGTGTCAGTGTCTTCTTATGCTGGTCATGTATGTGGTTTTAGCTTATTATTTTGTTCTTCAGATTGATTTTATACGTTTAGTCCTTAACGACACTGAAGGACTACTTATCACTGCTGATCACATAATACTCTCTTTCTATGCAGTGTGCAGTTCCTACAGCAGTTTTCATCTTGGCCCATGCTTCTCAGTGTATATATGGTCCATCCTCTGACTGGGTTATTAATTCAACAGTATTCTCCACCAAAAACTAACTCTTCCCAAACAACAAGCAATTTCTCTACCTGACAAGGATGTTGACAAGACAATTTTATTGAAAATGTTTTCTAGGACTTTGATGTCTGGTGCTTTGCACTGAATGTGTCAACTTATTGGGCCGTGTGTTTAATTATGTATATGCGTGTCAAGAGTACACACCAGTGAGCAGTACTGTGCTTTACCACTACATATGTAATGTAAATGCAGATGGTTATTTCAAATAGCCCATGGAATGATTCCTTAAAGTGCATGAAATGAAGTAAGGCTAGAAAAGAGCAGGTGTTTTAAGAAAGATCACCCTATGAAGATTTCTCTGAAATTGCAGTCTGCAGGATGAGAACTGGCTCACAGCAAAGCACAGTGTTACTGGAGGAAGGCTGATCACAAACTAACTTCCAGTAAGTTCTTCATTCCATTACTGCCGTGTGTGACAAAAACCTGATTTGGATAATTACATTTTTTTCAGTATATTTTTCCCAGACAATGATTATTGCTTCTGGGCACTCTGGTAATCACTTTCATAAGTGACTGGAGTTTCTGAAACAACAGATACATCTGTTTCAGATAACATGATATATTTTGTTGGGATTCTCAAGTAGAACCTAGCTCAAAGTGCACTGAAAATACTGAAAAGTAAACTCAGTTGTGTACCCCGAGAAGGCATCATGGTGTTAAGTACTATAAGAAAAACATCATCCTCTTATGGACAAATTGATAGAGTGTGACTCTCAATTTCTTAGAATTTATGGCTTACAATTGTTATTTTATGCTGTGACTTTGTTTTATATTATGGAAAGAAGCATAGCAAAGCCTGACATATCCATCTACATGTTAATGCTGTTTCTAAAAATCCATTTCTACAGCTTACTAAACAATCACTAGAGATACATGACATGAAGAAAATAAAATAAGAAATGTTTATCTTGGCTTCAATAGAATTACTTTTATTGAGATTCCGAGAAGCTTTTGCTCTTAAACAAGTATTATTCATATTTGTCTTCAACTTTCTTCCACATTCTGGTTTACAGTGACTATGCCAACTTAGATTTGGCTTGTACACTGCATATAAATAGACCTTTATACAACCGAGACTGATAGAAATATTTGTCACATTTTATTCTGATTTTATGTATTTTATTCCAAACATTCTGTTATGATGATTGAAAGGCCAGCATTGCACTCACTGCTGCCAATTCTCATGGGTGAGTCTTGCAATACATATTATTTTTCTCTAACAGACCATAGCCTCAGAGTCATGTGGTTATGTGAGATTCAGCTTTTCCTTAAAAGAGAATTGTTTCTAACCCTCAGAGGAAAGCTTGAATATGTAAATCCTATATTATTAAAAATCCCTAACACCCTCCAAAATAAATAATGTGGGGTTTCAAAATAAAAAAGTATGGATTTATTTTTTTATTTAAAGACAATGGAATACAATTTTAGTGACTGACATTTACAATCATGAGGTTAGCAACAGAGAGAACCTAAAAGTAAAAAGAAAATAATTAAAATTAAAACCAGTAATTTGCTCAAATACAGCCAAATCTGGAAAACAAACTAAGAGCTGAAATATTTTTTCAACTTCATCTTTAAGGCTTTCTTAGTATAGATAGGTGAAGAAATCTGGGATATGGATATTGATTTTCTACTACTTCATATCTCTTAAATCATTGCAAGCTATGCAAAAAGGTAATAAAATGTTGTATGCAAATGGGCTGAGCAGAGAATCAGGCTACTGGTTGTTAAAGTGATGATGTGCTACCTTGGGGAGACATGAATTAAAAATCTGTTTAAAAACCCTCAAAAACTCCTCCAACAGCCTTCAATGTTCAGTAATTTTTTCCTCATCCAAAATATTTCCAAATGCTTCAGTTCTTGAATGGCGTCATTTAGTAATGGTGCTTTGAATGTCCAGAGATGAAGATCAATGAGGCTATCTGCAGATGTACAGACACATACTGCACGCTCCCATACTGGGCTTCATAGTTGTCAAGAAAATGAGGAATGACACGGGGGCTCGAGTTTAGTGTTGGAGCTGGGGAGCTGAGGTTAGCATGGGTTTTCTGTTGATTTTCTTTTTTAAATAGAAAGGCAGGCATAAGCAGGAGTAAAGCTTTGGTGAGGGAAAAAGAGGATGAAGAATGGACCTAAGCTGAGCTGGAAACTGAAAAACTGGCATTGAAAAGATAAGTTTTAAACTATTCAGTTTTACCTCTTCTTCTAAAATTAGCCAGTCTTGACATTCTGTTGCTTTTGCTTTGAATCAGGCTGTGTTTTCAGCACCACTACATATTTAAATGCAACCTATTTCACAGTGTTTTCAAAATAAGTGTACCTAAGGAGCTGTCAGAAAATAATGAGGTTCTGTTGAGCCAGCCACAAGAAGTAGTCTTGTATCGTTGTGGCTGAGGCTTCTGTACTAAATTCTCTCTGGAATCATATCTTGCTGGGAAGCTGACTTTTAGGGGGACAACTAGGTGACTTTAGGGGCACAACTAGTTGACTTTAGGGGGACAACTAGGGTAGGAAACAAATTCATAGACCTGTATGTAGATTGATACAACTAATGTTTATATACCATGATATGCCTTCCTACAAAAAGCTGGCATATTACTCAAGTTTATGTGAAAAGAAGAGTAGGGATAGAAATAACCTCTATCCTGCAATCAGGAGAGACAGGAGCACCTAGGGTGAATATATGGAAAGAAACATGTTCAACTTTAATGTTCTTATTAGGTGTATGTGGGTGGGACTCATGCTGAGCAAGGTTTTTTTGCACATTTAACCGATGTGAACATCACAAGGAAATTACCTTCTTCTGAACATCATTCCAGGATGGATTCTGAGTCCTGCAGTTTGTGGTCCTAGTCTTAGACCGCTATAACACAGACACATCTTTGTGCTTGCATGAAATTTTATTGGTTTCGAATTGGATGCTATACAATGACTGAAATGTTTTAGTCATGTTATTTTATCCTCCAAACTGTGGGCTTTAGTAAAATGATCTACTTTTTTTCTGATAGCTGCCAATTCGGCAGAAAAGTTAAGTACCTGTTTAGCTGCTAGTGTGAAACAGATAACTTGTAGCTTGTGAAACAGGAAGACAGATGTTAAACTGGGCATAAAAAGGGCTGGTAGGAGATGGCTGTTTGTATTCTTCATTTGGAAGAAAAATCTGGAAAGTTTCTTAACAAAAGATTACATGGTTTTGGCTAGAAGACTTAAAAAAGTTCTCACCTTCCTAGGAAAACAGAGGCCGATTATTTTATCACTCTAGAGAAGCCACAGCTTTACTGTGAATTTTTTATCAGAATGGTCACAGGGTTTAAATTTTTATAGTTTTCCCCAGTCATTGATAGCTCTTTGCTAAAACATGGCTTAAGGTGGATGTGGGTGTGTTTGTGTTGCCATTATTATCTGCTTTCTTTTTGAATCATCTCAAGTCTGTTTTCCCTCATAAATTAAAAAGAATTACAATGTTTAACATCTACTTTCTCATGACATGGTTTCCCAACACAGATCCCTAAGTGAATATTGTTGTAAGCTGACGTGGAGAAAGAATGATTCCTAGTATCTTATTTGGAAATAAAATGAAATTCCACATGGAAGGAGATGAAGCAGGCGGCAGATATTTGATGAAAAATGAACAGGAACAGCTTGTATAACAGAGCCTGGGAGGAGATTCTCTGTACTAAGAGGGAAAATAACAGGGAGGGAAGAGTTATTTAACTTAAGCAAAGTTGTTACAGGAACAAGTGTATTTGAGTATACACATTTGACTCAAGTTAGAAGGTAGAATAAATCAATCAAAAGAATTTGTGTGGCACTTTCAAAGGAGAGAGCAGCTGGAGGGAGAAACTATCTGCTAAGATGGGAAAAAAGCATCAGGTTTCACAAGAATCAGTTTGCTGCTTAAGAGGGGAAAACACCCAGAACAGTGCTATGAATTAGCCAGGAGCTGGGAACACACAGAGGTTGGAGACCAGAATTAATCTTCTAACGCAGTATGTGAAACCACATACTGCATTTCACAATGAGAGGCCACCAGCCTTTACCATTTTTTATTGTCTAAACTCCCCAAAGGACCAATTGGCAGAAGAAGGATGAAAGAATTTCTTTGTCACAAAGGAAAATGAGCTGTTTGTTGGCACTGCAATAAATATCTCTCAATACCAACAAATACCTCTGATAAATACCTTTTTTGAAAAATACTAAGTCATTCTGAAATATGCAAGTTTTACCAAGACAGTAAAGATGTTGAGGTAAAAAAGGTGTTTAAAAATTCATTATCTTAATGGGAAATCAAAGTGAATACAAGAATAGCCTATTCTAAACAACAAGAAATAAATTCAATACTTATTAGTATAAAGCTAATGAAGCTTAGAAAAGCTTAGCTGAGTGTGGATATAGCCCTGCCCTGAAATTATGACTGCAGAAACCGTAGGAGATGACAAAATTTTCCAAATAGAAAAAACCACATACGTGTAATCGCTTAGAGGTTGGACCTGTTTATGTGGAATGTTTTTATTTGGTCAATTTGTGCCAGGGAGGTATTGAAAGAGAGGCAGAAGCAAGCCAAAGTGCAGAGAGAAAAACTGAAGATGCCAAAACTTGCTAGGACTACAAAAACACAAGCCTTGAGAGAGTTTGTGGCAGAGTACTGACTAAAAGTGCCTCATGGTAATCAAACCATTTTGATTTCTTTATCCCTGAAAGGCTTAGTAAAAAACCAGGATTTTACCAAAGATCCGGAATTCGGTTTTTGTTGTAAAAAGACGAACTAGTTGTAAAATTAAAAAAGGATAATATTGGATTAAGTGATCCAAAATTTGTTTATTTATCCAAATCTATTTAAAAAAAAAAAAGTTAGCACATGCCCGGCTTGGTTACATATTGATGAATTGTTTAGGGTGCCTTTCTTTCAAGAAAGCACTCTGGGATTTGATACCACCAGAATGCTGGGTATTGCTTTTTTCCAAGAGGCTTTTCTTCCTCAGCTGCCCTGGAGGAAGGAGTAACCTTACCCATTTTCCAGGTTTCCTTGACTCAGCGTGTACATGCTGGGCCAAAGAAAATGAAACAGCTTTTCTACCTGCTGCCCAGATATAACTTTGTAAAGGATCAAACCCATCTCAACTTGTAGTAATTCTGAATAAAAAAGTTAAACAATTACACAGCCTGTAACAGAAAGGGTGTGAGGAAAGTAAGGCTCCTGTAAGGCTCAGGAGGAAAACCTCGTGTCCTCCTGAGCCTTATAACTACGTAAACGGAGACATAAAATAGCTGAGTGATTTGCCCAGAATCTATCTGTGGGTATGAAGTATCAGTGCTCTGGGAGAAGTCACTTTTGCAGGGAAATCTGTGTGACATTTAATAGTCATAATTTCTTTTAAAAATGTATGAAGATGTTTCCAACAAACATGTTTTGTCCCTTTCTTCTCTTTGAAACTTGTTATTCTTCCTTTTTTCTCCTTTTGATGTCAAATCAGAATTTAGGCTGGCATTATAATCTTGAAACATCTGGAAACTGTAAATCCAGAAGGAAAAACACTTTCTTGTTCTGAGGAATTAGAAGATCATAAAATTCCTAACGGTTGGTTTTTTACTTTGGCTTTTTACTTTACTTTACTTTTTACTTTGGCACAGGATTTTTGTGCCTTTAACACCATAGTGACACAATGTTCTCATGAGGACATTCTTTCCTACCACCCATTTTCTTCAGAAAACATGCCTTACATTATTGGCAGTTGATTCCAGTTTATCAGAACTATATTTGCTACTTAATCAATGACTTTAGTGTTAGAAGGCTGGGTTTTTAAAGTGGATGTCCCTGACTCCACCTGTCACTTTGATCCTGGTGCATCATTTTCAGTGATATTTGCCAAAACTAATGGACTGGACTTATGAAAGAAGTAAAGCATACTTATGTAAACTTCCCATTATTTATAAGCAAATATTGCACTGGTATCAGCTATTTTCTATTTTAAAATCTATCCTAAGAAAACTGAAAATTGGCAGTGCTTTCATGCGCTAAGCAACAGACTGGAAAAAAGCTTAAAGCTTAAATTCTTTCCATTAGATAGTAAGTGTTAGCGGAAAACAAATACTGGCACAGTAAGCAGCACTATTAAAAATACTGGAAATACAAGGTTTAATGTTTGATAAAAATAAACTAGTCTGGATCCAGGTGTAGATATGGGCTAGACTCATGTTAGGAGGATAACAGGGGTTGCATAGTCCCAAGATTAGATTATCATAAGGTATTGGACAATGGGTTTTTTTGGACTCAGATTTAACTGTCTCCCTGAAAAATTAAATTCTCAATTTCATTGCTGGTAAACATTTCAAAGTCCTGAAGGGTTGATATGTACAACACCAGTTCACTGGCTACTATCCCCTTCTAAAACGCCTCCCTGTAAGAGATTGATCAGGAAGGAATTTTTCCAAGAATCTCCTAACAAATGTCCTGAAAGTATTTTTGGACAAGGTTTGCTGCAATTCAATGGTCAACATGATGTTTGGCCACATGGTTCCTAAATTATTCTATCCTAGCTATTAGCACTTGATAAGAGGGTGGTTCGTATTTGAATTGAACGATCAAGCAATGCATGCTCATTTTTCAAAACAAAAATACAGAGCCTCTTCAAGTAAGTGACAGCATGTTCCCAATACAGCTTGAGGTAAAACTGCCAAACGGTAAGCAGGAAACATACTTAGTAAGAGCTGTGTATCAATAATAGACCTGCATTAACCATGAATTAACATCGACCTCTTTGTCAAGGCAATGAGAGGTTGAAAGAGGGAGCCCTTCTTCCTGCTTGCAGTGTGCTGCGGGAGTCACTGAAATTATGGACAAGTATGAAAAGAAGCACATACATAACTGTTCCTATAGCATGATAAAGGCTAAATCAATGAAGTCTGGAGTTCCATATTAAATCTTTATAGTCATATAGATATACTATATCTACATTACAACTGGTTTAGATTCCCTATAGGAAGTATTAGAATTTTTTTTTTTTCCCTGAAAAGGTTGAAATAGAGCAAACTGGGAAATTGAAACTATATTTTAATAAAAAAAACTGGATTAAAAAATCTGAAGTTCATGAAAAATTCAGTTCTAAGGACAGCTTTCTGACAAGAAAAGGACAATAACAGATTTATTTACAAATAACAGTAACATCACACTCATTATTCACAAAATGAGGCCCTACTTTTCTGTTGTTCTTTGCACTAGTTAATTCTACCCAAGAACCTTCTGGAACAGCTATGTGGAAAGATCCTGGGACAAGTATGTCTATGGAGGGAACGTCATCACTTTCTAAACTGTGTATTATTTTCTTTCCATTTTTAATTGTGTGCTAATTTTAATTAGTAGTGGGATTTCATTGTGTAGAGTCATTTTTCAGAAAATAGAATCTAAACTTCAGCTATTCATGAAGGATTAAAGGTATTTCTATTTATTCAAATATTTCATAACAATCAGGATAGACAAGTATTTGTACAGGGAACCTGGAATAACATTGGCAATGTCTTTGGAAATTAATTAAAACATTTTATAAGTAATTTAGTTGAATCAAGTAATGGTCTGTGAAGACCCATGTTTTTAATGCATGTCAGGAGCACTTGGGTATTTAAATGTTGTCCCAGCTGGATATTCATTCATTCATATCTTCCATTTTTAAATTACTTAAAATTGCCTTTTAGCCATGCAAGAGCACTCTACTCTTCATTTCTACTAGTAGGGGATTTGAGCAAATTTGAAAGATTTAGCTCTAGGTCAATTGCTATTGCAGACCCATCAGAATGGAACTGCCTTTTAAATGGAATCACCATAAGCTCATTGTTTTGTGTTTTGTCTCTGCAATATGTCAAAACAAAAGGCAAACTATTGATTTAATCTAGTTTAATCCATTTCTAGTGACACAAAACTGGGTTAATACAGCAACAGGAACCATGCAAAGTTTTCAGAGTCTGGAAAATTTAAAGAGGTGACAAAATTGTCATATACCAAAGCAACTGTTCTAATTACTGCTAATGGAAATCTGTGGAATTTGTGCCAATTCTTGACAAGCAGAAATGAAGGAACAATTAAAGCTCTTCCACTCTGAAGTCAGGGCTAAACAAAGACACATTTGCTAGGCTATGTAGTTACCATTGCAAAGTTTCCTTTGTGATAAAAACATTCTGGTTTAGGAGTTATCTATAAAAAATTTAGAATTACCCTTTTTCTTCTGTTGAGAACTTACCAAACTAGAAGGTAAAGCCAGCTCTGCAGCTGCCCTAATGCATGAACTTCTTAACATACAATAGAGCAATATTTGCAGGTCAGAATGCTGAGGTCTTTTCAATCCTCAAATCTATTATGAGGAAGGCAGACGTTCCACTGGTTAAATAAGGTACTTTTCTCATCTTCAACAACCTTTAAAGAGGGCTGAAAATTATCATTGCTTTGACAAACCTTGTTGATTTTCCCCAGACTGAAACTGGAATTAACATTGCTAATTTTGTTGCAGAATCACAACTTTAGCTGAAATGACACTTTATCTTGCCAAAGTATATTTTCTTGTGTAGTACACCTGCTTTATCACTGGTGTCAGCTGAGCCCTGGAAAGGGCGATTTCTAGCTAAACGCTACTTCAGAACCAGCCATGATACATAAAAACTTACGGGCAATTGCTCTGTTTCTATCAAGCAAAAAAAGAAAAAAGAGGAAAGAAAACTGAGCATGAGCTAGTAAGACTGTTAGCACAGCATTCACCAGCATTATGGAGCAGATGCTAACCACCAAACCATCAGTATTAATGTGTTTTAACTGCTGAGGTGGCCCACAGGAAGTTAAAAATCTTCTCTGCAGTCTCACGCACCTCACATAGATGTGACAGCTCCCTGTGAAAGCATCTGGGGCCTGACCTAGTTTGCAGGGTTCAGTCAGAAACATAATGTGTGGTGTGAAATGTTTTGCAGCTCTCTGTTCTCAGCTATCTACCATGTAGGTACCCTTCTGAGAGGTTCTAGCAGAAACCTGAACACAGGAGCCTTGCTCCAAACACCACTTTTTTCTACTATCTTTGACAAATTCTCCCTAATAAAAAGAAAAAATACAGTAATTTAAATGTCAAATTACTTGCAAATCTTAACTAGTGAAGTAAAAACCCATATTGACAGAAATTTCACTAATAATATAATTATTAATGGATTTATGCTTGAATATAGAAAAACCCTAATTATAAAGCATTGAATTTTGTTTTAAAACATCACGTACTTCTTTTATCTGTTCTTTGCCTTTCCCATTCACACTGCTCTTGTTTACTTTTCCTTGTCTAATTCCTTGCCCAATTCCTTGCCCATTTAGAATGTCACTGAGTATTGACAAGCATCGTAAATGTAAAGCCAAGGTAGTGATTTCAGCCTTCTCAGCGATCTGTAATAGTCTACATTCAGTATAAGTTTAAGGAGTCTCTTCTAAGCATCTTAATATATGAATTATGCCCATTTAGACTTGCATCTAATTACTAACCTTTATCAAGTGTATAATATTATGCTTTGTCTGACCGCATCACCTTCTGCCACAAGCTTTGCCTGCATGAGCGTCCAAGGGTCATGCTAACACTATAGCTCTACTTCATCTGCTTTATTGCTGAGCAGCATTACAGAGTGTTTGTCGGCATCCAGTGACAGTAATGTTACAGAATCATCATTTTCGTGGAAAGGGACACCCAAAGCTCGTCTTAATCCATCCCCCTGCTCAGGCAGGCCTAGACTGATTGGGTTTCTCTGAGCCAGTTATTCTTAAGGCATGTGGCAAACTGTTCTTTTAACTCTTCTAGTTTTACATTATTTGTTACCACTGTGTTATCACCCAGGTGCACTGCATGTCCCCTAAGCAGAAGGATGTTACTGATAATTCTGGATTTGACAAATGGAATGTATTTGACAAATTGGTTTTTGGTGGTTTGATTTTTGTTGTTTGGCTTTTGTTTGGGTTTTTTTTTTTTTTTTTCTTCCCCTGGAGATGTATAAAATGTACAAAAATTCATTAAGAATTTGGGATTTCCGAATAGTGCCATAAATAAGCAAGCCTGCAGAATATTCCTCAGTTTTGGTCATCAGAAAAGTACCCATAGTTCAATCAGTAGTGTTATTTATGGTAATATTTGGTATCATTCAGTCATAAATATTAGAAGTAGCAAAATTTAGTACTTTTATTTATTTTAACCTTCATTGCTAACAACTAATAACTGAGGGATAGATCGCTTCTCTTCAATTACTGACTGGCCCAAGATTCAAGTTTCCTCACTTATTACCTGTTCTGCCTGGTCTTCTACCTAGGCGTTCTCCTAAAATACTGTTCATTCAAATGCTGCCTTGCTCCATGAGCTGTTAATGAGCTGCTGGCTGATGCCAGTTCAGTGGTGCAGAGTGGTCTGCTAATGGCTTAACCAAAGCCCAACTCATTCTTCAGCTTTCCTTTGCATTTGCTCCAGAAAACAAAAGAGCGATATTAAGCGGAAAAAATATGGAGTGTTGCCTATCCATGTGCCTCTTGATCCAAAGTTACCCTGTGCAAGTTTGACGGGAGGATTTTACATCTTCGTATGTCAAAGCAAGAAGCACAGGCCCTGGCAGGATATATACTAAACTAAAATCTATAGTCATTCCAGCAAAGAAAAGCAAGCTGCTAACGTCTTTCTGTTGAACTGAAATAACATTTTTCACTAATTACTTAATACTGGCTCTCCCATATGATAGTGCCTATAGATTTTTCTTTTAAAAAGCCATTAACAGTTAAAAAGATAAAATGGAAAATTGACAGAGAATTAATGAACAGAGATTTTACATCTCATGGACTACTGTTCAGACTTTTAAAATAAACTGAAATACTGCATAATTTATCATGTAGGGTTAAAATAATCTATTTCAAAAATTAAACAGTTGAAGGGTTAGTAGAAATTTATTAGACTTGAACAGAATATGGCATCTTTGAAGAAATTTATATTCAGCTAAGTAAGGAATGTTATTGAATTAAAATTAATGAGCAGAGAAAATGTACTCATCGGTACTGTTCCCACTGATTGCAGGTAACCTAATTTTAAAGAAAAATAGATGGATTTCTAGACCTTCTAGTCATTTTTGCCTAGATTCATCTTGTTTTATTTCAGCCATCAAAAAAGATACATCTATAATCTAAGGTAGTCATCCAAGTTCACTCTCTAGTCAGTGGTGAGAAATATCTCCAGAGAGCTTCATTCCGCCTTAGGATGGATGAGATTAATTACCTTTCTCAGCGTCCATCTCTCTTCGTTGACTACAGAGTGTAAATGG
This sequence comes from Nestor notabilis, assembly GCF_000696875.1. Lineage (NCBI taxonomy): Eukaryota > Metazoa > Chordata > Aves > Psittaciformes > Psittacidae > Nestor > Nestor notabilis. Next base: position 11,882 of record NW_009935639.1, on the reverse strand, counting down.
CTAATGTAGACTAAGACTGAGAGTATTTTTCCAGTCCTTTATTCTTCAAAATATAGATGCCTAGTGTAAGGCCAATTCAAGGCTTTTTACTTTTTGTGAGTCTAGAAGGCAACCCATTGAGGATGTCATGGTTACCATCTCTTCAGGCATCAATCTGGCATCAACCAATCAGTAGAGTTTACCTGGTAATTTTTACAACTTCCTTTGTGGCTGCTGTTTCAACCAGTGCACTGAAAGCATAGTCAAATCCCTTCCAGTATAGAGGCTGACTGGGTTCTTGTTATTTGGAACCCATACTTCCTTCTGGTTTCTCATGTAGCCTGTACATGCCATGCCTTCTCATTTTGATTGTGAACTGGTAACAGAAAGCACTTATTTGAAAGCAGAGAAGGTGAAGAGGCCATGTGACTACTCCATCTGCTACCACCTATTTCTTCCTTCCCCCATGGTACAGGTGCAGATAATTCCATATAGGCTCTCTGTGCAAACCTCCTTCTGTATTTTTTTGTGTGTACCAAGAAAACAGAGATTATAAATGCTAATCACCAGCATTTATTTACATTTACCAAAAATCTTCTTTTCCTTCCTATAGCAGGTTTCACTTCTGATGATAAATCAACACTTCAACTGTTAGTGCTAATTAGCTTGTGTCATGTTCTCCACAGTATTACCAGTTAGGAAGCATGTTCTTTAGGGAGTCAAGTAAAATGCCGGATGTCAAAAGTTCAGATGAAGACCAGTAATCCAGAAATTGACATTCAGCCACACTTTGATACCTTCATGTTTCTGCTTAAGCATCTGATTTCTAAAGATAGATACTTACGAAACCGAAACCTTCACCTTTAACTAAATTGGAATTTCTAAATATCAGTGCTTTAATAGTGTTTGAAGAAAAATGACAGTGAAGCATGAATGAACTTTCTTAAATTTGTCATGTTGGGCTGATAGGGCAAACAGGACAACACAAGAAGAAAATGAGACTGAAATAAATCATGAAATTCTCTATGTGGATTGATTAAATTCTCCCCCTTTCCCACCCTTTTTCCTTGTATGTGTAAGACTCTAGCTCAGTATCACACACTAAGATGCTAGCAATTTGTTTGGAGGAAGGGACATATTGGTAGGCAGAAGGAGTACCCATCAGTGTAAAAAATATTATGGCCCTTATTTTGAAAAGATGTCCAACATTATACTTCAGGGCTTAAGCTGTTCTGTTAGTATTAGCAACTGGGGATAGACAGAGACAGCAAATGGTGTCGATGGACATTTTGTCTGACCCAGCATGGAAATTCGTGCTTTGTCTGCTTGGATTGTTGGATTTTGCAAGTTGAAAAATGAAGTAAAGAGAACTGAGGTAGTGGGGAAGCAGAGGGAAAAGAGAAGAAATAACATACAAATTGATTATAAAGTATGACACCTCCATAACAAAAGAAAAAAGGAACATAAGGTTGGCAAGAAGCTATTAAGTGATTCTTTGCCTAGTTGCATATGTCTACAAAAGGCAAACTCTCCTTACCATTATCATTTTGCCTCTCTTGTCCTATGAATCTCACTTCTAATTTGGTTTCAACAAGTATAACTACAGTTTTGATATGCCTGTGAGGAAAACTGATTCAGTAAGTGATGTCAGGCCCAGTCCTCATGCTTCCCACATCTCATTTAGATTTAGGGATTTCAAAATTGTATAGTGACTGACTAGGAGTGTGCTCTGCAGAGATCACTCGTTTGCATTGTTGTCCTCTGGGGCTTCAACAAAGATGCTCTTTGCATAACACTCTTCCAGAAAACCATCTCCATATCATTACCTGTTATTAGTTTCTATGATGAACCATATAGTCCATGTGACACTCAAGCAGAGAATTAACATATCTGAAGCTTTTAAGCAAAATTTCTGTTGCCAAAACTAAATTCCTTCTTTTAAGATGGAAGTTATCGTTGCCTGAGTTTAACTGCTAACTAGTGCTGTCTTCATGTACTTTATGGTGGTTTGCCAAGTGTCTTTGGAAGATATCTGAGTAGAAATCTTATGCCAGCGAAGCTGTCTTTCTCTTTATTCATGTAGACAGCAGGAGAAAGGTCCTTCATTTTGGAGTTGTTATTAGTATCTGAGTTAAATAACCCATTTAGACAAAGCAGCTTTGAGGCTGTTCTTTACCCTCCCTGTCAATATAGAGAGATCTTCATTCTCCACAGCAGCATTTTCAGTTGCTTTCAAAGGTGACCTTATTTCCAGACTCTTGACCTTATTTCTGAGTTTTGTCATCAGGCCTTAATTCATTTGATAGTCCAAAATAATCTTAAAAAAGCTTAAATAAATATAGGCAAAGCATAAATAAAAGTCACAGATAATACAGCCACAGTTTGGCCTTAGTTATGTGAATAGGAAATACAATGACTAGAAACTGATATGAGGAAGAAGAATCACAAATAACAAAAGGATTCAGGGCTTTTCATGAGCAAAGATTGAAAGGCAGCTTGATCCAAAATAGACCAATATTTTTGCTTTTAAACATGAAATAATTTAAAATTAGTAATAGATGTATTTATTTGCCTTATGAAATTGAGAATCATATAATAATATTCACTTACCTCATGCAGAGTAAGAAAATAATTTGGTGTTAGAGACAGAATTACAAGGAAGTGCTGTGCTTTAAAATGGTATTTGCCTTGCACTAAGCTTACATTCAGGAACAGCCTCCAGTTTCCATCGGGTTTGGTCTCCTGCATCTGTGAAACTGTGTCTCTAAACTGAAGTTAGCTGCCTTTCCAGTGAAATGACCATTCATAGTGAGGTTCAAGTTAGTATGTGAAGTTTTGAACACAAATATTTCTTTTTCATTTAGTGCCCAGACACTCATTTGATACTTTTGTATGTAAATTCTCTGTGTTTTATCTGCAATACAGTATATTTTATTTATCATTCCCTTGTGAGTTTATGATTTTAAGTGAAGTTCTTTGTAAGTCTGAGAGCCGGGTTTCTCTGGCAGATAATGTTTCCCAGCTTATATCAAGTATCAACAGATCTGGTTGCAAAAACCACTTCTGCAAGAGAATTTTCATCAAGTTCAAGTCTTCACTGATCATTTGTATGACCCCAAGAGGCTTTATATTGCTGCTCTGGAAGCTCTTGGTCTAGCACCTCAGTTTTAAGAGCTAGTTTTAAAGCTAGTTTTATTCCTTGGTTTTTGTTTGGTTTTGTTTTGTTTTTTCCTCCATTCTATAAATATGTTTTGTTTTATATTCATTTATGTGATTTTATTCACTCCATTTACCCATTTTATTTGTTGTTTATTTTGTTGTCTTCCATAAAGCTCTTGATGTGCAATATATCTGCTAAAAGTAAAAAAGGAAAGAATTGGAATATGGGTTTTTTAGATAGTACTCTGAAATCTTCTTTATGCTGGTTTCAGACTAATTCGACCTCTAGTTTGGAGACAATATTTGAAGAAGAGTATAATTTCGTCACATATCCTTGGAAGGGGCAATACACCCTGATCACAAATCACTGAAACAGAGTCAAAAAAATCTTCAGTATGTGGAATACCTGTTTGCTAACGTTTACATTTCATCACATCCAAGTAAAATTAAGATGGAAAATACACACAATAATTGCAAGTATATTGAAGTGCCACTTGCATGACTCCATCTTGGTTTGCCTATACATTGTGTAATCTATACATCCAATCCATAATTTATATGTAAAATATATGTATTTAAATCACAAACTAAGAATTATGTCAGGAAAACTACTGTTGGGAAAAAACTCCCACATAGACAAAAGGTGTATTTAATAGACTATTTTCTCTTGCGCAATGGGAAAAAAGCATAAGAGTGACACCATGGTGTTAGGTAATAGAAAAGAGGAGAAATAGGAGAAATATGTATAATCAATGCCTCCTTAAGAGGAAGCACTGAATGTCAGTGTCCGTTTAAAAATGAGGGAAGAAGGGCCCAGACTGTGCACATGGGTAAGGCTTTTATGTGAAACAGCTACTGAGCTACTCCGACTTGTCCAGACTGAGAATGCATAACACAAAATTCTGGGATAGTTTAACTTAAAAAGATGAAATGGAGAAATGCACACATTTCAGGACTTTTAAAGTCCTACTGTTATCTTTCTGGGACAGTCACTCATCAGGTACAATAACAGAATGTATGTATAGCCCTGATAATTTTCAGTTTATGTATGCTGGCATAAAGCTGGTGTAGTTGTACTGAGCATGTCACAGCTCACAGCATTATTATCCCCCTTAGTAACAAAGACAATCGGTGCAACTGCTATGCCAATAAAGTTGTAGGATATGTTCCATAATCCTATATGGTGCAGTTACTGAACCACTAGAATCTGGCACAATCGCATATATCCTAAAACATAACTGACATAGTCCACTCATTTGAATAAATGCTGTCATGAAAGGTGTGCTTGGGAGATGGAGATAAATGGATGCAGAAGCAAAAGGAGGAACAATGTAAATGTCAAAGTAAATGTTAATTTTTAAGCAGTGATAAAGCTAGCAGTGATCTTGGTCCTTTTGATCCTGAGTCCTTTTGCAGTATGCATAATAGTACTTGGGAGCACTGGAGATATTAGAGACTCTAAAATACTCAAAGTGCCAAAGTGAAGAAATACACATTGGATAAAACATGAGGCTGATGAGTATATCTGAAAAGTGTCATAACTGGCCCTTCTTTGTAAACAAATTAAATATATCTTCTTTCTTTGCATTTCCCCTTCTCTTATAGAATTATGTCAAGATAAGTGCAGACAGGTGAGGAAGAAGAGCAGTGTGAGACATTATCTCTAACAGTGGGTACGTTTCTGCATGCGGTAGGTTTGGATAGACAATGAAAGAATTTACAGTAGCAATCTCTAATCAGTTATGTCAGAAAATGCTATGTGCTCTCTGAATTCTTTTAGCTGTCTATCAGAAATGGTGTGATAAAGCATTTTGTGTCTCAGTGCTTCTGCTTTCTCAGAAAACAGAGCAGAGTTGTTAGTAAATCGTTCTAGCTAGCAGTATTCTGCCCTGTGATGAGAGCTGATTTTGTGTCCTTTTGTAGAAAATCTTGCCTCTAGCTGAAATGCCATAGGTATATGCTTTAAATGTTTAAACAACCCCCTGAATTTTCATGGTGCTCCCAATGGAAATGGACAATGAAGTCTGCTTTATGTAAAAGGCTTTGTCTTTTCCTATATCAACACGTTGGTTTAGAAGATGATAAATTTGATTTTTTTTAACTGCACATGAAATTCAATGTTGCATCCATGGACATACAACTATACCTTAATGGCACTATTGAAAGTAACCTCAGAAAGACATCCATAAAACAAAGTAAGTTTAAAATCAACCACAGACAGCAGAAAAAACCTCTAGTTTGTACAAGAGAGTCTTACATTCTCTATAACGCCTGACCTAAAATTTATACTCTTTTTTTTATTGTTATGGAATTTAAAATAAGAACAGGTGCTATCACCATCTTGTTAGCTGCAAGGAGTAAACAGCTGGCAGAAACAGAAAAATAAATTCATAATTTTTTTTACATTAAATAATATTATGTACCAGATAATTCTCCTTTCCTCTTAGTTAGGAAAATATAACAAATCATTTAAATGACTGCATTCAGTTGTAATGGTCAAGCCCGAGGGCTATCTAAATCATCTGAGGTCTTGCCTATACACAGAAGTTGCACTATATAAACTGCAGTCATAACACTGAGAAAACTCCTTGGGGATATATTTAGTCTAATGTAACACAGCCCTGAGTTAATACAGTTTATAGGTCTTTCCATATGGAGATTAAAATGTTTAGAATGGCGTAATTGCATCTGTTTGGTGTTGTATGAGTAAAAATATATAGTAAAATCTCTTCTTCTAAATGACCTCATGAAACCACAGATTAGTTCCAACTAAAATTTCTAGGATTTTCCTATGTTAGCAAAGGTTGTATGTATTAAAATCACAGCAATTAGACGTTGATAGCATTAAGAAAAAGAAAGAAAATAATAATTATACTGTATTTAATGAGGTTTCTGCTTCATATTGTGCCTGATGTCCTTTTACTTTAGCTCTTAGTTAGAACAGGAAGCCTCAAAGGTGTTGAAAGGCGTAAATCTGGAATCAGTGAATGGAGATCCTATTAATGGAAAGTAGAGTGGAGATCTGGTGGGAGAAAGGCAGAGGGGTATTACAAAGAACAGAAAGGATGTGGATGTAAGCCACAGGTGGAAAATGTAAGCAAAATAAAAAAAAAGTAAATAAAAAGAACACTTGTGTCGTGGTTTAAGGTAGCTGAACCCAGGACAACTTGAAAGGTGAGAATTGGGGTATGATAAAGATGTGGATAAGATCAACACCTGATAGAGCAGAAAACATGGTCTTCTGGGAGCAGTAGAGAAATAAAAATAACAAGGCAAAGGAAAGGAGAAAGAGAAGCTGAAACAATAACGAGAAGGTTAAAAGCCCAAACTAAGCAAACCCTCAAAACCCCGAAGAGTGTAAAGCAGAAGCTGCTGCAGTATAGAAAAAAAATCCTGTAATGGATAAATACGCATTATAAAGAGGAGCGTGAATGACTACACTAAAAGGAAGTGCAAAGATCTCAACTGAAGAGGGAAGATGGGCAAGTCAGAAAGGATAGATGCTGTATAAAATTGGGGCTTTTTAAAAAAATGAGTTTGCAGATCTAATTGATTCTGTTATTTGAGATCTGCAACCAGCCACATGCAGATCATCAGTGCAATACTTACTCAGAACAAACACTCATTTTCAAAAGTGAATTTCCTTCCTTCCTTTCTGTGTTGTGCCTTTTCTTCCAAATGCTGTGGGTTTCGTGCTACTCAAAAGTCTTACGCTCCAAGGAGCTGAATGGGTCTTCAGCTCCATTACTGGACATCACTATTTGGATGAGAGGAATCCAATTCCTGTCACTAATTCTGTCTGTTCTTGACAGCCTGGGATCTTCAACCAAGTTTTCATTGTAGCACATGAAAGATATATTCCAGGAAGAGACCTGCTGTTTACTGAAATCAGAAACTGTGCTGTTAGGTTCTGGTGATGGCATATCCTGTTACATCCATCTCCTTGATGTAAAACTTGCATTTTAGGGAAGTGGTAGTGCCATCGATTCTAAAATCCACTCTGCCAGTTTTAAAAGGTCACTATTTCTATTACTGAGCACTGAACAGTCCATACAATTTACATCATATCTCTTCATAATTTCAGTTGTCACTTTATGTGGAAGTATTTCAGATCTAAATGACCTTCTATAGCTATTTAAACCTTGTATGTTGCAGGACTGCACTCAGACCACGTTCTTATTCTGTTCTCAAAAAGCCTCATACAGCTGTTTAAAACAATTTATTAAAATGTTGGGCTAACAGAGTATATTTACAGGTTTTTATTTGCCATATTAGTCTATAAGAATTTGATGTGGTCCTATGCAATGATGTGAATTGTCTGGGTTTAATTTGGAAGTAGAGTCCTGTGGTTCACAGATTGCTTTCCTGAACTCTTTGAAGCTGTCAGGGTTTGTGTTCCTTGTGGGCTGTGTCTATATTGCCAAGTAAAGGAAGACCAAGAAATGACCGTCAGTCCTCAGTATAAATACCAATGACTAGCTCATGTCTGAATATCTTAGGACTTGTCCTCTCTATAGAAGAGCTGTCTTGTAAAGGGCTAGTTGGAGTGAACCAAAACAAAGGCAGTGCTGTCTAACAGTGGTGTGGTGAGGAAGATTGGGGATCCATTCACTCTTCCATTTGTGTACTTTATTTTTACTTGCCTTCTCAACTTCCTAATAAAATCAAAGTTGTTCTTCTTGTATAAATTATTACTGAGTTTTTACTATTACATCTATTACAAATAGAACAAAATATGGTCAAATCAAAGTTGTAATTAAGGCTCACTTACTAGATCAATGATTCCCATTAGTCACATCAGCAAATGGATTTAGTGGATAACCAATTTTGTTTTGATTATATGCTTGGAGCTGAAAGATACTCCATCATTTTAATTTCCTTTGATGAAATTTAAGGAAGGACTCCCAGATACAGTGTTTTAAATCATGAAGGTACTGACATGGTGAAAGTGTCTGTAGATTATAAATTTCCACTGGATTATATATATTTTATATTTTTTTTTTCTTAGAACTTGACATAAAGGATTAAATCTTGCTGAATTCTCCAGAATGGAAAGGCTGTAAAGGAATTGTGGATCATTCTAGGTCTTTCAAAGAAATGGGCTTCCAGACCTCTAATAGTGAGCTCAAATGTGTTTTCCCTAAAGACAGTATGTTAAAATTTGGCTTGTCTTCATCCCTGAGAACAAATTAAAAGGTGTATGACACTAACTATATGGGTCTTTAGAAGACTAGCCATTGGAAATACAGACACTTTTGAAGGACAGATGTGGGGGTTTGAGGAGACTGAGCTGTGAGAGGAAAATGAGAACTATTAGAATTGAGATTTGAGGGACTGTGAGTCATAAAAAAGTTGGCTTTAGATGCATTTATGATAAAACTCTATAGTCATAAAGAGCTATGCAAATGACATCCTTTCAGTTGTATCACTTGGTTTTCTTTTATTTCTGGTAAAAATCCAATAGTTTTGGGAGATTTTTCTGTAGTAGATATGTGTTATTTTATCCATGGATTTTCTCAATCACATATCAAACACTTTTGGTCCCAGAACATACAAGGTAAGAAAGCAGGCTATGGAACTTGGGCAGGTGTTTCTGTTAAATTTGTGGAGGCCAGCTTTTATCATCCAAGTTGATGGTGCGCAAAGAATTGTATCTATTCCATGTTCTGCTGAAAACAGAATTCCATCACACTGGAAGATTGCGGATTGGGAGTGAAGGGGAGATATAGTGACGGAATGTAGAGCAGTTACTGTTTGTGACTAGTGATAAGAAGCCAGTAAGATAAAACAGCCAAGCCCTTCCTTTCCTTAGTAAATTCATACATATTTACGAAAACAGGATAAGTACAAGGCTAATTCCAGTTTCATTTGTTGTTTTGATTATTGTCAGTTATAATCCTTACAGTTTTATGAAAGTACCTCATGCTATGTCCCTTATCTTAAATCATCAGTGTCATAATTGCTATGAGATAAGTAAGATTAAGGTTACATTATACAATTGATATCACATGCTAATTCCTTTGCTGTGTAATTTCATTTAATACATTTCCATTTGGGACAGATGTTTTAGAAAGAACTGGTTCGATAAGTTGTTTCTCTAGTTAGAGCAAGTGTGAGTATGTGATATGTTGATTCGATCTTTTATAAATACTGTTGGATACAGGGAATATTAGGAAAGAACAGCAGCACTAACTGGAGCAGTTTTAGTATACAAACTGCAAAAGGGTGAAATAATGACAGGAATTGCATTGGTCAGTTAGAAGCAGTGAAATGGAAATTTGTTTACAGATGTTTATCAGTTTAGGAAGGGATGTGAGGGAGAATATCCGATTCAATTTAAGCATGACACAAGTAGAATACAATAACCTGTCCAGAATCAGGCTTGGATAACCAGTGATAAAATAATGAAGAAAAATGACATGGGAACTTCAGTGATGGCTAATGATCAGCAGCTCAGTTTTATTTCTAACTGAAGGAGGAATGGTGGAAGGGGGCTGTGACACAGGGAGTGCACTAGTTTCAGCCTGACCTGTATTTTGTGGTAAGCGCTCAGTGTGTGCCTAAGCTTGCCCAGGCAAATCTGATATGATGTGTTCCACAGCAAGTTTGTGACAAATTCTGGAGGGCTTGTGGGAAAGTGTGATACAGCAGTTAAGGACCATTCTCTGCTTCAGAATTGCTGGTCCAGCTCCTTGTAACAGTGAACTATCTTCTTGCAGCAACTTGAGCTGCAGAGCAGCTTGCCTGCATGGCAGAAAGAAAAGGCTGCTTTTCTCAACAGAGGAACAGAATATCACTTCAATTCTGAAACACTTTTAAGAGTCAAGGGTGCTGCATATACTTTGGTTAAGCCTAGCTGAGCATGGCTAAGTTTGTACTCTCTTGTTTTCTACTCTATTTGTCTAAAAGAAGGCTTAACGTGGAATCCAAATAAGCCAAGGAATAGAAAAAGACTGCATGATGCTTTGACAAAGTGTATGCGAATGCATGTGTGGGCTCCAGGCATTGATTAGAGCATTTAAAACAAGCACACTGCATAAAACAAGAGTTTTATGATCTGAACAAGGACCCCAGTCCACTGTCAGTGTTTGAGACCATGCCTTTGGCCAGTCTGACTAGGAACACTAGACTGACTAGCCAATGCTAGTGCCTATCCTGAGCTGACTGGGAAGCACTTAGTACTCTGAATGTGGGTTTTTCCATGCCTGATGCTATGAAGATCAGGGATAGGTCATGACATCAAACACAGAATGTGGTGGGTTTGATTTCGTTTTGGTTTGGTTTGGTTAGTTTTATTTATTTTTTTTTTTCCCCATTAAAGGAAATCATTGGCTCTAATAACACATAATATGTAGAACCATTTGATCTTGAGACAGAAGTTTCTAATGTGCTTTTTTTCCAGTTAACGCACTTGCAACTGAATTGTACAGGAAGATGGAGCATTGTTTGGATCTGAAATCAACTGAGAAAGTCAGCAATGTCAAGGAGACTCACCCATCTTAATTTACAAGCACACCAGAGACAAAAGTGAAATCCTCTTTTTCATATCGGGAAGGGAACTTTTTATAAGATATACCCTTTGCTTCACAGTAAAATGCAGTTGCAATTGGCACCCCACCCTCAAAGGATTTTTTACTTCATTACACTGGATGTGACAGAAGTTTCCAGGCACAGACATACCGTTGTTCTGTGGGCCTCAGTGCATTAATGCATTTAATTCAAACACAGTAGGAAAAGGTTCCAGTTCAGAGATGAAAAGGATTTACCTAAACTCCTTTAGCTTTTTAGAGACATGAATGTGCTGTCTTGGCAGAAAATAATGGCCAAGCGCATCCTGAGAATAATACCATCAATTTACAGTAGAATTGCACCACAGATTTCATTTGTCCTACTGCTTTTTTTCTGTAAAATGGTTATTTGTAGTAGAATTGCAAAAAATATGCTATCATTTTACAGAAAACATGTTAAGAAAGAAAATATTACATGGGCAACTTTTGCTTACAATTTTGAAGCATGGTATTGAAGATTTTATCTTCCCCAAATTAATGTGGATTTGAAGAACAAAGAAAGGAAAAAATGATACTAAAACACTAATCATTTGAACAATAATTGCTCCCAGGGTGTGTGTGACCTTCCTAAAGGTTCAAATGTTAAGTGCGTAGTTGATTTTCATCATAATCTTAAGAAGCGTGCTGAAAGTAGTTTGGTGTTCCAGAAATACCTTTCTGCAGAACTTAGGTGACCTATCCCATCAGAACCCAGTGGAGAATTTACCTATAACTTCATTTGAATTTGAATCAGCAGTAATGAGCACTGCCATCCACTTGGGAAGTCTAAAGGCCACTGCACTGCCTCTGCCCTGTGCTAAACTTCCTTACCTCTAAAATGGTTTTGTGGGCCAGCGAACCGTGTTCAGGCTTCCTGGAGCCAGTGCTTAATTTTATAGGTTGTGATATTATGAATTTTTGGCATTGAACTTTGTAAGTAGTGATGTACTTATTTATGTTAGTATATGTGACAACAGTCATGCTGCATGTAAAGAAATGTGTCTTTCTTGTCCCTAAATAATTGAAGAGTAAAGGTCTGTGTGAACAACTGATAATTTGGTTTGTTAATGCAGGGAATTTCTGCAAGAACTTAGGTTTAGCTATCTCAAAGAAATGCTAGACCAGTGGAGAAAAGATTCTTGTTCTTGCTGTATGGAACTTCGTGTCTGAGTCATAGAATCATAGAATAGTTAGGGT
>NW_009935638.1:645-897 GCF_000696875.1 Nestor notabilis | reverse complement strand
GTTCCCCTTGTGCTGATTGGTCCACACAGGAGCGCTGCAGCCGATTGGCCAGCAGGGGGCTCGGAGGAGGGGGTGGAGAGGATTTACCACTCTCCCATTGGCTCGTGAGCAGGGAGGTGACCTCTGATTGGTGCATGGGGAGGGGTGCTGCTCTGTGATTGGCCCACGGTCAGGATGCCGGCCTCTGATTGGCTGTTCTTCCCGCAGCTGGAGAGCAAACGCGACGCCTTCTCCCCTGTCCTGCTGCAGTTC
>NW_009935638.1:0-220 GCF_000696875.1 Nestor notabilis | reverse complement strand
CCCCAAAACCACCCCAAAACTCCCTAAAATACCGTAAAACATGCTAAAACACAAAAAAACCACCCTAAAACGCCCCCAAGTCCCCCCAAAACACCTTAAATCACCCCAAAACACGCTAAAACACCCCAAAGTCACCCCAAACTGCACAAACCCCCCTAAACCACCTTAAAATCACCCCACAACACACTGAAACACCCCAAATCTCCCTAAAATCCCTCCA
>NW_009935637.1:261-6887 GCF_000696875.1 Nestor notabilis | reverse complement strand
TGCCTCTCCCAGGCTCTTGGGTCCTGCAGAAGGTTATCTGCTCACATACTTTGTTTCCTACACTTTTGTTTCCTGCACTGTTTTTAACTACTGTCACTTCACCAACCAGTTGCTAAACAGTAAGTACAAACAGTGCTGGGATATTTCTTGGAAATGCTAGATGGTTTCCCATGGGAAAAACTCAGGAAAAAACCCCAAAATCTGAAATAACATAATTAGGCAAAACAAACCTAAGAGTTTTCTAAATGCTGAACGAAGTAGGCAAGGTAAGGGAAAAAACCTCAAAAGGATGACTGGGCATAAATGATTGGTAACTTCCACTTAATTTTGATAATGAGGGTTTATAGAACATGAAAAAAATCTAAGAATAATTTAATGGACTGTCATAATACAAGGAAAAATAAAAGGACTGAAAATTAACTGTATGAGTAGAATGCGGTTTGCTGATACAGAATCTTGATACAGACATCTTGTGTGTGGGCACTGGTGGGCTGCGCGCCAACCCACTCACTTCCTCAGGCTTCTTTATATAGTGGGTGTCTGCTCCAGAGGGCATACATTTCAGGAGCTAATGAATGGGATACAAAGATGTGGAAGTTATTTTATCCTCACTCCCTCACACCTCCCCGCCATGATTAAGTAACCAACCAAAAAAAAAAAAAATAAAAATACCACTTTGAAAAGGAAAAATGAGAGAAATCACTATCACTTAGATACACCCCTGAAGAGTAAAGCAGTTCCTCATCTCTGCACTCTAGCCATCTCATGTCTCTATATGGAGAATAACGTCCATAAGTTTAATGTTTGAGACAACTTCCTGCACATAATTCTAGAGAGCAAAGAGATGAACTGAAGAAGCAACTGAATCATACAAAACGGACTTAGTTCATGCAGTGAGTGTCCCGAAGAAAGTATCAGAACAGGTTGCTAGCTCATGCAGAAATTACATAGGAGGATCTCTGGTGAGGGAGATTATGTGAGCTCTGTCCAGAGCTACTTGGCTGCAATTTGCATGCAAGGATTGGAATAAAAATTAGTACTCAGTGGTCTGGTCTGAGCAGTTACTGAGCATTCAGGATGTCCGCATTTCAGCAGCACCTCAGTGCTACTCTGCAACTTTGTCTACTATAAAATTCCTTAGAGACTGAGACACGTAAAAATGACTAAAACTAGGACAAAAAAAAAAAAGAAAAAAAACAAACATGAAGAGTATCATTTTGCCTTGAAGGTACACTGTACTGCATAAAAAGCTTGTTTGTTTACTTTCTTGTTTGTTTACAATTTCAAAATTGCTGCAATATATTCACCTATTTCTCAAGTTATTCTTCATGTAACCGTCTATAATCATAGCAGTTTAAGATAGCAATCCCCATTTCCTGTTTGAATTTCTTCTTCCTAGCACATAAACACTGCGATTTTCAAACTCTGGGCAAAAAAAGGTATGAGTCAGACGTTAAGTGCTCTGGATAATATGTGATAATTAAAGTCCATAATTATCTGGTCTTCACTTTTAATCTCACTTTGTCACATGTAGACCTTGGCAATGGTTTCTAGAGCCTGTGGGGCTTCACTGGTCTTGACTGGACTGATACGGGCACACGATGAAAGGCAGTCTCTTGGATACTAAGAAAACCAGGACTTTGAAGATAAACCAGCAGCCTAAAACTAAGCATGGAAACTCACAAACTCAGGGCAGGGAGTAGATGCTGAACATCCTTTCTTCAGCTACCAAAAAAGCACAGCACCTTGCAAAAACTTCCATTTCTGTATGGACATGAGATATACCCTCCACCTTACTCCTAAGTAAAATAAATTGCTAACAGAATATTAAATATTGAAGTCCTTTGACGAAGTTATCCAAAACCTGTATCGCATGCCAGTTTTCAAACAGAAAATGTTAGAAATACTCAATTATCAGAAGTTATTTGAACCAGCAATGGAGGTAGGTGCTCGTTACCACCAGGTCAATAAAAACAAGGCAGTGTTGCATTAAGAAAGTGGAACATTAAGGACACACACAGACACAGCAAAAGCATGGTAGGAACAAGAAAGGTCCTTGAAACACATTGTTCCACCAGCACATCTGGCTGCCAGCAAATGGGTTTCATTTCTGAGTGTCTTAATCACAGGATTTATCTGGCAGCCTTTCAGAAGTGTTGCTGCAATTACCTTTTTTTCTTGTAAGCTAGGATTAGTATACTACAAATAAAGGTAAGTTGCCACATGACAATAGTGTTTGTTAGGACTTCATTCAGATTTCTGGGAAAAGACAGACAGTATTACTTAAACACTTATTTGGATGAACCCTAATTATAAAGGACACAATAAACAGTACAGTAGTAGAATACAAATATTAACTGTGTTTGTTGTGGAACAGGAAAGAAAAAAGAAGGAAGGAAAGAATATAACAAAGGAAAAAAAAGAAGGAAAGAAGAATCAGGCTGTGTACTGACTGAAAAAATGTGACACTGGATCATGATGAAGAAATAACATATTTAGATGCTAACAAAGGCTGTTTCAAGAAGCAACTAGGTAGGTGATATACAAGAGGGGAAATAACCCTCTTTATGTTTAAAGCAGTGCATACACATGACCTGTTCAAAAATTTTAGCACTAAAGAACTGCATTGCAACAGTGGCTATAGCTTGCCCTGCAGAAACAAAAAAAGTATGCAAAACCCCCAAATCCCTCAGACCTATGCTCAGCAGAAAAAAAAAGAAACCAAAACCAAAACAGAATGAGGAAGCTTATCAAAGACAATGCTGGAGAGAAGACCAAAACCAGTTAGGTTCTTAGAGGTGCTGATTGCTGAAAAATCATCTTGGAGAGGCAAAGCAAATTTAAAAAACCAATCAAGAATGACTTGAGAAAGGTTGAAAGGACACTGACATAACTGAACATCAGAAACAAGGCAAGTTACTAGAGGAAAGAATCCTTTGAAAAGCTGAAGTTGTGTCCAAGTATATTAAACCCAAACCAAAACAGATAATAAGCATGAGACGACTGCCTGAACAGAATATGCAGGAAAAAAAAAAAAATTAGTAAGAAACCATCCCTTACATGTATTTGGAACAGCAAGTCTATCAAGAGTCTAAGGCCAATGGACGATGAAGATATCAAAAGAGCACTCAGAGAAGATAAGCCCCTATCAGGGAGACAAAAGAAGTTCTTATTATCTGCCTGCACTGTGGAAGAGGTAGATGCATGAATAGGAGGGATCTGTCTGAACAGTGCAACCAGTCCAAAGGGCACTCTGCAATAAGGTCTAGAGGAACTCAAGGGCAAAACCGCTGAATTACTAACTGACGCACAGCATCTTAAAATCAGCTTTCGGAACTTTGGAAATCAGATGCCTATTTTTTATTTTATAAGGGGAGATCTGTGGATCTACAAGCTTCTAAGCCTGGTACCTATCATCAGACAGATCATGAGAAACTATAATAAAGCGTAGAATCTGGAGACACACGGGCAAATATGATTTATGGAGTGTCAGCACAGCTCTTGTATGTTGGGAGTATACCAGAGTTTTCTGATGGTGTTCACAAGCAAGTAGATATGACTTAGCATGATTTTCTGAAAAACTTTTGACAAGATGACATGCCAAGGGCTCTTAAGAAAACTAAGGACCAACGAAACAAGACAGAAGGTCCATGTTTTGATAAATACCCGACTTAAAGGTAAGAGAACAGACTAAGTGGTCTTTTCAGAACCAGAGAGGAGCAAGAATGTGTGGAACAGTGTCCACAGAAGCAAGGACTTGAGAGTTCTGCTTGGAAAAGAGGCAAACAGGAGAGGGAACCAGTCTAAACAGCCACAATAATCATAATATCCTAAAATGGCTGCATTTTTCGGTATTTCATATTGGGTATCAAATGAGCACTATGGAGTATCCGGTGAAGCTGGCAAATGGTAAGTTGAAAGTTAAAAAAGGAAGCAGTTACTTACACCATGTTTACATGTGGAAGCCCCTGCCACAGACCACCGAGGAAGCTGCATAATGTCAGAGGGAAAACAGACAAGTTGATGGAAGAGAAAGACCCCCTGGCTTGCTTAGCCATGCTCTAGCTGCAAAGCATTGGAGGCTAGGAAAGTACCTGAAAGACCTGTGCTTGCCCTGTTTTTAGGCAGTCTTTCCTTGGCAGCCACTGCTGCAGGCTGGTTACTGAACTAAACAAATTCTACATCTAATCCAGCACAGTTCTGTTCTGATCTTATGTGGAGGTTCACATGGATATTAAATTCCTTTTGCCAACTCTGACAGCCATTCTCATAGACTTTTCTGATGCCCTGCAGTGCCAAAAGGGTGTCTAGTGATGAAAGGTACCTCTGATAATAGTAAGCCATCAAGCCAAGTGCAGCTGGTATCTTCTCCAGTAAGTGTATGTATTTATTACACATGTATAAGCATTAATTCAATGTTCCCATGCTTTTTAACTACCAAACCCGCATTTTGGATTTTTGGCAGTGCTTTTGCATCTCTGACAAACACTGAAACCGTCCACAGCTCCTCACTGCACACTTTGTAAAGAAGAAAGAAAAATAAGATCCTGTGGTAAATAATCTTAGGTAGATTTAGAGTAATTTATTTGTTACTTTTATTTAATGTGTTACACTTCTGTTTTGTTCACCAAAGACTCTACTGTGTTAATGTTTTAAGCAGTGGTATGCAATAAACAATTTAAGTAAGAGTTTAAAGTGAATATTCTTTTTTTTTTTTTTTCTTCAAAGTGTATTTTTTAGTCTCAACGGCATTTTATTTGGCTGTTAATAGGAGTATGTGTTCTGTTTATTCTCCTTTAAAGTTACAGATTCTCTGACCATTCTCACAGGTCACGTGAAGTCCCAGAAGCTTTACGAAGGCTTGGCTCATTTTCCTCTGACTCTTGTCAGTTTCCAGTATAGTAGTATTTCTGAACTTCCTTCATCCTTTCAGTTTTGAGAGGACAGCATTTTCTTCATCCATCTTCTTACCGCTGGGTCCTCTATTTCCTTGTTTTTCATGGGGACTGTGGTAGCATCCTCAGCTTTCTTCAAAGACAGTATTTAACATTACTTCACATTAGATGGATGCACATCACAGAATTTATTTGCTATTAATAATACACATTGGGTTTTTTCTTTCATTTCCATAAAGCTCTCCCTCACACAGAATCATGTGCCCCTACGTTCTTCCACTATAATGATGTACTCTTCCCTCTTGGGACTTTTCTGTGCCACATTTTCTTCCCGTTAGCATACTCTTCTCACACAGTTCCCTCTTCCTTCTCCTAAGAAGGAACCTCTTCTTGATGCCAGAAGTGAGAGGGCTCCATTGGTCACCTGTTTCGCTCAGACTGCTGCTCTGGTTTCTCTCAGCATGAGTGAGCCCAACCTGATCATGGCTTCTGGGAACACAGAATTGTGGGTTAAATGTTTGAGCACTGTGCTGCAATAATATAAATAAAGGCGAAAGAGGAACTGACATCAGGTAGGCTGTGGGCCTCACACAGGTGGCCAATACCTATCTAGCTGTACATACAGAATGATGTTTGATTTAAAATAGCTGAACATCGTAATACAATCCCATCACCACTAACTAACTATATCATGAATATGGGATTTCACAAGCTGCTTCCCTGCTCTTTCCTTTTATTGCTTATTTAATAGAGGACACTGACAGAAATTATCATTTTCCAAATCAAAATTGCTTCCACCTTACCTGACAATCTATGCACATGTTGATCATGCAGTGTTTATGTCTGCCTATGCAAACGATATAGTGGAGAATTTCCTTTGTAAATCTTTCATTCTGATTTGTTCTATTTATCATCCACTGTTTTTCAAGTCCTTGCTCCCACACAAAATTACTTCACCATGCTTTAATCTTTTATTTTCCAGTTCACTCACAGATTTTTGTTTATTCTTTGCACTCTGAAAATTTGGCAAATACAGTCTTTTTTAATCTGTTACTCTTGAAAGTTTGGGAGTTCTTAAAGGAATTTCTCAAACAATTTTGAAGTATATTACTTTTGTTCTTTTTCTAGAACAGTGCTTGAACAGGAAAGGACCAGTGTGCTCATCTTTTCAAGCTACTGAAGTGTCCTCACCCCTTTTACACATGTATGAACATCCTTAAAATTGAAGTACTTCTTCCTCTAAGTAATTGTAAGAAAAGCAAGCTTTGTTTTATAACTCCAGTCCTTTTCTGTCTGATTATTTTACCAAGTTTGTTGTTAAATAAAACAGTAAAGATGCGGTGAGCTAAAAAATGGATGTTGGCACTCAGGAGTTTGCTAGACAAAGGGGAAAAAAGATGTGGAACCAAGAAGTACCGACCAAGATGTTTTTGAAAAAAGTAAGTGGCATTGCTTGAGAGGATTAACTTAAGTGAATGTTTGCTTGATGACTTTCAGCAACTGAACAAGGTAAAATTGTTTTGGCAACTGCTGCCCAACTCTTTTGCTGTTCTGTGACCTTCAAGTATAATGATAATAACACACATGATGCAAAATTGTTGGTGGATCCTTTCTAATTCCTTACTGTGGAAGCAGAGGATTTTTCTTACATCCAAGATTTCTTTTTCAGAGCCTCAGAGCTAACCTCCTAAGCTTTAATGGATTATCCAGATGCTTATGCTCCACCAAGAT
>NW_009935637.1:0-216 GCF_000696875.1 Nestor notabilis | reverse complement strand
GCTGCACAGTTTAAATTAAGTAACTAAAACCGTATGTACTTTTGGAGAAAGAATACAATTTAAGAGAATAGGGTAACACAGGACACAGAAAAATACTTATTACTGACAATGGATCTATTATGTGAGGAGAAAATGAGTTTTACACAATACTAGGAAGAGATCTGCAGGCTGAAACTGAAAGCAGCGCTCAAAAGACCGCCTACTTTTACTCTCCTC
>NW_009935636.1:0-1240 GCF_000696875.1 Nestor notabilis | reverse complement strand
GGGGCAGTGAGGAGGTGCGGGGAAGGGGGAATAGGAAATTAAAAATTAAAACAAAAACGGGGAAAGAAAGAAAGGAGGAAGGAAGAAAATGTTCACGCCCGCTCAAAGGCAGCCTCTTTCTAAAATCGCTGGAAGCTTGCTCCTTTTGCCACCTACCCGAATAACCACCAGAAATCCACCTCTATTGAAGCGCTTACCCTTTAAATCCAGGCTTCGAGCAGAACTCCAACTGTGTGTAAAACCAGGGAGTCATCTGATGTGTGATGGGGAACGGGCTGTGGGCAGCAGCAAGCAGCTTTCTCTCCTGGTGCCGGATTACCATGTTAACAAACCCCGGGAAGGGACCCGGCGCCTCTGGCTGGCCATGTCTCGTTGCTTTTCCCTTTGCTTCCCATGTCCCCGGCGATCGCCTCTCAGATGAATGTGGGCTTCCAGAAAAGGAGTCGGGGGGGAGAGGAGGAAAAAAAAATCGCCTAATGCAATCAAATCGATCTGATCTACACCATCTGTCGCCTGCCACTACACACAAGCGTTAAAATAGGAAAACGGGAGACACTGACAGCTCAGGAAGGTTGTTCTGCAGAGTTCATTTTTAGCAGAGCATAATTGGGTATGGACAGCATACAGTTACCAAAGCTGCTGTTAACCATCCAGTAGAGGATCCCAAACATGCTAATGGTGGATTAATTGAGGAAGATCTGACGTGCAAGCTTCATAGTCTCTTATTCATGACTTCCCAACGGGAAAGGACCAATGCCGTGTGGGACTATGGTAACACAGAGTCAAAGAGCTGCTAAGAAAATGGCTCTGTGTTCATAGCACCTCTCTCTGATAACAAACATATGTCGACCAGAACCATTTAGCATGATGGGGGAAATGAAATTTTCTTAGCCAAGGTTAGCAATTTCCATCGCTTGCACTTAAAGACAAGGCAAAAATGGACTGTGGGGCTGAGGTGCTTTCGAGTGCTGGTCTCGGGATTCGCAGCTAGTGAAAGCCAGTGGCTCCTGCTCAGATGGGGAGGTGGGGGGGGTGGGGGTTAAACCCCAAATCTCTTACTTCTTACTGTGACCAAAGTGCATCTGTAGCAAAGCTCTAAACATGCAGCGCTGCTAATTTCATCAGGAATGACGCAAGGTTGTTTTAATGCCAGGAACCCTTTTGACTTTTTCCAGTGGGAATGGCTTTTGGGCAAGACATTTCCGATCACTGAAATTTGACATGATCTCAGATAAATATG
>NW_009935635.1:0-3566 GCF_000696875.1 Nestor notabilis | reverse complement strand
GATTCCCAGGGCCACACGTGCTGACCAGACCGTGTCTCCACACAGTGCCCAGTGACCTGACCCCGGAGGAGTGCCAGGAGCTGGAGAACATCCGCCGCCGCAAGCAGGAGCTGCTGGCTGACATACAGGTGTGATGCTGAGGGCAATCCCCCACTCCTGATGCACCAGCATCTTCCCCGGGGCTGTCCCCTGGGAGGCAGGGAACAATCTTCCTGCCCATGTCGCTGGTCATGGTCCCTGCAACTCCATCCAGGGTCCCTCACCCTGCTGCTGGGAAAAGGGAAGTAGGGAGAAGAAGCTGCTCTGGCCAGAGTTGTCCTTAACGGTCATGGGATTGGGCTGCTGTGCTACAGACCTGCACAGCCTATGCAGGAGTAGACAAGGCTGTGGGTCAGGTTTGTGCTCCCATCCCCTTTCCTTGCCAGCCCATAGGGGCTCTCATGGACCTGGGGCAAGAGATTGGAGCTCTGGAACCGCAGGGCAGGATGAGCTGGTCCCACAGGTGGATGCAGGGAGCCCGTGATCTGCTGCCTGACAGCACTGCCACTGCGGGGCCCTGGGGCTGGGAGCAGGTCCTGGCGAGGGCCAAGGCCAGGCTGGCAGCCTGTGAGCCCATGGTGCCTGCAGAGCACTGGGCCTTGTGCTTGTGCTGTTCCCTGTGGCACCGGCGTCTCCCTGCCAGCCCTCCCCTGGCACGGGCAGGGACTGTGTCCCTGGGTCAGGCCACTGCCCTGGTGAGCGGCTGCGAGGTCAGTGCTCATCTGGGAGACTCATCAGTCCCGTCCCTGATTAAGGCAGCAGAGGCTAATTACTGCCATATGCTGGGCATGATCTAAAGGGATTAGGGAGTAATTCTGTTAACCTCTGAATCTCTTCCTTCCTGCGCACTTGGAGCATGGCAGTGCTGAGGGGGATTTGCAGTGGGGTGCAGCCAGCCCCCTCTGCAAGTGCCCCCCAAGCTGGTTCAGCCCCTTGGGCTGGGAAGGAGGGAGGGGACGGACCATTCCTGGGGGAATGGGCCCAGGCTACCATCAGGGCTGGAGAGCTTGGGAGGGAGGGAGGGAGGCACCTCCTGTCTCAGTGCACTCTCTCCCTCAGCGGCTGAAAGATGAGATAGCAGAAGTGACGAATGAGATCGAGAACCTGGGGTCCACGGAGGAGAGGTGAGTCCCTCACTCGCAGCCCAGGGCTGCCCTGAGTGCCCTCCGCTGCAGCAAGGCCACCCTGGATGTCACTTGTGCCGTGGGCAGCTGAGCAGTGCAGCCCTTTCCCGTGGGTGCTGGTGGCTTTCCCAGGCATTTTGAATTCCTCAGAGTGGCAGCAGGATCACGGCCTGAACTGCTGCTCCCAGGGTCTGTTTTCCCAAGCCTGAGCCCCTCTGTCTGGCCACAGCAACTTTGTTGTTTCGGCTTGGGGCGGCAGTTGGGGTCCCGCAGCCGGTGGGAGCTGACTCCCAGCATTGTGTCCAATCACCCACTGGGCCATGAAGGCCGTCACCCTCCCACTGGCCCCACTGGAGCCTAATGGCTGCTCTTTCCAGAGCCCCACCGCACCCAGCTTGCCCTAGTCCCCCCCACGCAGAGGTGACCTGTTGGGATGCTGTACCCAGCACCCCTCTGCACAGGGTAACCCTGTAGATGGGACATGGCAGTTCCTCTTTGCTCTGGGGCCCAGGAGGCCACAAGCAGCCCCATGGAGTAGGCCAGGGACCTGGAGCCATGTGCCAGCTTTGCCCCCTGCAGGGTCAGTGCAGGGGCCTGTCCTGGGCAGAGTTGCTGGGCTCCTGCTTGGTCCAAGCTGACCCTTCCCCACAGTGCTCTGCCCAAAGGGGTGTGCAGGAGGCAGCCAGGTCCTTGCTGGGTACTCAAAGCTGCTTTGTGCCTTGCAGGAAAAACATGCAGAGGAACAAGCAGGTGGCCATGGGCAGGAAGAAGTTCAACATGGATCCCAAGAAGGTACCGTGAGGAGCAAGGCTGTTCACCTGCCTAGCTGGGGCTGTGCTGGGCTCTGCCACCTCACAGCCCTGCTGGGACAGGGGTTGGAGGGGTCAGCAGCAAGGCCCAGAGCAGAGCCTCTTGCACCCCTCCAGGGCATCCAGTTCCTGATCGAAAATGACCTGCTGAAGAACACGTGTGAGGACATCGCTCAGTTCCTCTACAAGGGCGAGGGCCTCAACAAGACCGCCATCGGTGACTACCTGGGCGAGAGGTGCGCTGACCCTGGGCAGCTCGGGTCTCCTGGGACACTGCAGCAGTTTGAGCTTACAGGGCAGCAGAGTGGGGGTACACAGGGGTCTGGGCGCTGGACTTGAGCTGAGTGCAGAGTGGGGCAGGGAGATGCTCGGCAGTCGCAGCACTTGCTGATCATGCAGCCCTCGTGCTCTGGCTTTGTTCCCTCAGGGACGAGTTCAACATCCAAGTCCTGCATGCTTTTGTGGAGCTGCACGAGTTCACTGACCTCAACCTCGTGCAGGCCCTGCGGTGAGTGGAAGGGCTGAGCATGGCCCCTAGGGGGCTGGTGAGAGGCCAGAGGGTGTGTGGAGCCCCCGGAGCAGCGCGACCCCTCGCTCTTCCCAGGCAGTTCCTGTGGAGCTTCCGGCTGCCCGGAGAGGCGCAGAAGATCGACCGGATGATGGAGGCCTTCGCGCAGCGGTACTGCCAGTGCAACCCCGGCGTCTTCCAGTCCACAGGTGAGTGCCTGCCAGGCCCCTCTGCCCCAGGCCCTGCCTTGCAGCTGACTCTCCCTCTGCCCCTGTAGATACCTGCTACGTGCTCTCCTTCGCTATCATCATGCTGAACACCAGCCTGCACAACCCCAACGTCAAGGACAAACCCACTGCCGAGCGCTTCATCGCCATGAACCGTGGCATCAACGATGGGGGGGACCTACCAGAGGAGCTGCTCCGGGTGAGGGAGTGGGACACGGAGGGGCCGGGGATGGGCTATGGCGCTGGTCCGTCACAGGGCTCCTGGCCAGAGCAGAGCTGACACCGTGTCGTCTTGTACCAGAATCTCTATGAGAGCATCAAGAACGAGCCCTTCAAAATCCCTGAGGACGATGGCAACGACCTCACGCACACCTTCTTCAACCCCGACCGGGAGGGCTGGCTGCTGAAGCTCGGTGAGTGCTGGCAGATGTGGTGTGGGGAGGGCAGGCTGTCTCCAGGGACAGAGCAGGGCTGTGGGTGTGATGTCTCTGGGCTGCCTGCTCCTCAGAGTGTGGCCCTGTGGAAGGGCAAGAGGCTTCAAAAAGGGCACAGCCCCTGTGTGGACAGTGTCCATACATCCATATGTACATCCATAGCCCTTCATCTTCCCTGACTTACAGTGGTGTGTATGGGTGGTCAGCTGGGGGATGCTGCCTCAAGGCTGGGTGAGTCCCAGGGTGCAGGAGCTGGTACCAGGGCCTGGTGTTGGAGCACAGAGACCACGAGGCCCTTCTTGTCACCAATCACAGCAGGGTCCTGCCGGAGCAGGCCCCAGGAGCAAGCAGCGAGCTGCCCCAGGCTGCGTGCGTGCCCCCTCCATGCCACAGACGAGTCCCTGCCTCACCCCCCACAGCATTCT
>NW_009935634.1:258-1226 GCF_000696875.1 Nestor notabilis | reverse complement strand
CCCCCGCCTTTCTGCTTCGGAGTGTCAAGTTGAGCCGGCTGCGGTGTGCAGAAAGGAGCCTTGAAAATCGGGCTGTGAATGAAAACATCGCAGGCTCCTCGGAATAATGGTTGCAGCGTGACAAACATCTTTCAGAAAAAAAACAAACCCAACCAACAAAAACCCATGCACGCCTGTTTCCCTCCGGTCTGGAGTTTCCAAAGGAGGGCCAGCCTAAACGAGCACGGAGGAGAAATGTCTTCTTTCTACATGATTTCAATGCTAAAAGGGAAGAGCCTCAAAAAGAAAAAAAGCTATTCTTGATTTCAAGCACCTCTCCCTTAAAACTGAAGGATGCTGCCTAACTCAAATCGACACCCTTCTTTGAACTGCCAGGAAAGTGAGGACCGCTCTCTGCCTTCAGGCTGAGAATTCAGATGTTTTTACATCTTTACAATAAATAACAGCAAGCCATTTATAGCTACTTTGGAGAAACAAAACGCACAAGCACACACAAAAGCCTACCTCTAAAAGAAAAGGGGCCGGCACATCAAGATGGGAGAGCAGGGTTATTCCTTTAGGTACCTGCTGAGAAAATACAATCTGGGTTAAGCCCCTAAAAACAAGGGGGGTAGGTGATGGGGGTTGGTGGGGAGATGTCCCTCCGGTGTGGGCGATGATCCTCGTCGGTACCTGGTTAGAGGGATTATATTAACGGGTTTTTTAGTTCACCTTTGCCCGCATAGCTTCCTTTCGACGTCCTTTCCACCGGGGCAACAAGCTCACAACCTCTGGGTTTTCCCTTAGCTTAGGATAAATTCTTTTTTTTTTTTTTTTAGGAAGTTAAAATATTAGGAGGAGGTTGATTATTTCTGGTTTTGGTTGGGTTTTTTTGGTTTGGTTTTTTTTTTCCATGAGGCATTTTAAATAGTTGTTTTAAATTTTATTTTTTTTAAGGGGGCTTTTTAAATAAGTGCTTTCACCTCCCG
>NW_009935634.1:0-215 GCF_000696875.1 Nestor notabilis | reverse complement strand
GCAAGCCCCCGACAGCCGCTCTGTTTTTTGGATCCCGACCAAAACACGTTTCGCTGGGAAAAAAAATGAAATAAAATACAAAAATAAACAAAATTGATTTAATAAAACTCAGCAGATTTCTGTAGTCAAGGAGCGGGTGAGGCTCCGCACTTAACCTGGTTTATAAACATAGATGCATAAGACTCTTCCACCCCAAGCTCACCATATAAGTGCAT
>NW_009935633.1:2252-8259 GCF_000696875.1 Nestor notabilis | reverse complement strand
TCGGGGCAGCGGGAGCTGCGGGCTCCTCGCTCGCACACGCGCCTCTGCCGGCTCTGCTCCTGTTCCCTTTAAAAATTAACATTCATATTTTATTATGTTTTAAAGCCCCGTATCTGCTCCGCGGGGAGCGCGCCCCGGCCGAGCCCCCGTTCAGTCACCTTACTACTGAAAACAGTACAAAACGCTGTGTAAGATTTGCCCGGAGCCACCGAGCTGGTCCCGGAGAAGTTGGTCTGTTCGCAGTAACATGTTTTTGCGTCTTTATATCCAAAACTGTTCGGATGATGTTTTGAGGTGGCGATTATTTCTTTTTCCTGAAGGGTGACATACATCTTACAGTATCATATATCTGATGAACACATGCGGTGTTAATTGAGGTTGCCATGGAAGACATGCACATAGTATAAATATGCTCCTTTCTTGCCATGTGATTTTGCTTTTGTATTCCACAAGCCTCCTTTTTGTATTCTGTGTTTTTGCATATTGTCATATGGTGCATTAAAGATAAAAATATCTGCTGTCTCAGGGTGTAATTTCCCTAGCTGGAACTGTGAGTGCATATGGAGCGGTGGGGAAAAGATTCAGCTAACCGTAGGAGAAGAAAATATATGCGTGTGCATGTGTAATATGGATTTGCTGTAATATGGACAGTTAAAAAAAGTAAGTCCCCTTTCACCACACAAAATCGCAAAATAGTATTTTCTGTGGTGGAACATCGCTGGGTTGACATCTTCGTGGCCTTATTTTGCCTCTGGATATTGATGCTAATTAGCGGGAAAAACTGCTGTGGGGCATCCTGAGGCAGAACTGCTTTTCCAGCCAGCCCTGGTCTGCCTCCCAGAATGAATATTAACAAAAAACCCCAAACCAAACACCACTTTGAAATACTTTTCTAATTAAAAAAAATAATTGCTCTTCAGGTCTTATCATTTCTTTGTTGTGTTACAGATAAAAGATGGAAGCATTGGCCACGCTTCACAGCAAACCTCACATAACCTGCGAGGGGAACTGAAGCAGAAAGCAAAGCTAGACAAAGCAGCATCTGACTTGTCACTGGGGGGCAGAAAACAGCCACTGCCGGCCTCTGGCTTTACCGGTGCTCCAACCCGGCTCCCTGGGCAACGTGGAACTGCAGATAGCTCAGAAACTGCAAGTACTTTCCAGGCCCATGGGGTGAATAAAACTTGTTAACTTTTGGCTTGATTGTCATCCTTTGGGGGAAAAGAAAATAATGTCAGACTGGTAATTAAAGGATAGTGCTGTTGGACCCAGCGCAACTGGAAGTGGATTGTCCCGGAGGTGAGAGTGACTCTGGCCAGCAAGCCTATAAGAAGCTTACTCAACTTCACATCTATGCGGGATTCCTTGGAGAGATGGTAAAGGGAGTTGTAAGACGAAGAGGGAGTGGCAAAGCGTATGTGATAGCTTCAGCAGAACTTCTCTTCACTGCCACATCCGCTCGTTAAAAAGCAACTAACATTATTTTGAAAACAACTTGAGGAAAAAATGTGCCTTGAGCATCTCTGCAGTTCCTGTGTCTGATGCATTAATCAAAGAAATCAGTAATGTGACACAAACTAAGTGAATATGGTGAAGGCAGCTAAGGAAATTCAAATGGAGAACCCAAGAGAGGCAGAGACTCACAGCACTGGGGCAACATGCTCCCCGTCAGAGGAACAGGCAGAAAAACCCTCCATGCTCTGTTTTAAGAAGCGAAAGAAGTCCCGTAAGAAGGGGCTGACCATGAGGGATGCATGTGAAGGAGCCTCAGAAGAGAAAAGCCAATGTGTCAGCACTGACCAAGGGGAGGTGAAAGTTTCTAACCAGTCACGATCCTCCAGAGGAGCCTGGACAGCCATCAAAAACCTCGCAAGGCCTCGGAGAAGGCAGAAATCCTCACGGAAGAAGGTGCCCTCTGATTCCCAAGTGCGGCTGGAGGTGGATGCTGAGGAGGGCTGTGCGCAAGGTGTCCCGAAGAAACGGGTTTGCTCTGGGGTGAAGATGCCCTGTGTACGGTTCTCCAGAGGCAAGAAAAAACCCAGCCTCTCCGAAGCAGTGGAGGAGTCAGAGGGCAGCGTTCAAGCAAATGAAGCAATGGGTATTGTGAATAAAGCTAGTGAAGAGCTGGAAGATTTGTCCCCGGTGGACAAGTCTGAATCCTTAAGCCCGGTCTCTGCAGAGGAGGACCAGGATACAGCAAAGGAAAGTGCCAGCTCTGTTGATAAGAGTGAGCCCTTGACAGAGCCCACACCTGATGCAGAGGAACATACGGAGTGCACCATCGAGTCAGAGATAACTGATTCAGAGACAGTTAATGAAACACCCCAGGAAAAACTGCAGGAGGAGAGCCCACCTGAAACCACAGTCCATGTGGAAGGTGGTGAGGTTGCTGCTGAAGTGCCCGTTCCCAAGGATCAACCTGACAGCACCCCAGAAACCACTGAGCTGCAGGAAATCCCTAATATCTGCAAAGAGCCGCCTGAAGGGAATGAATCAGAAAAGAGCATAAATCTTCCTGAGGAATGCAAAGTTGAAGAGACCGTAACGGAATTCAGTCAGTCAGCATCTAAAGATGATGCAGCGAGCGTGGAGGACAGCTCCAGCCATCAGGTGATATTAGGAGCAAACATAGGCACTGCTGTTGGCATCGTCATCACTGTCACCGAAGCCGAGGACTCTGACAACACCGACTCTGACCAGGCCTATGAGCCATCCCCTGTTTTGCACCGAAATAAGCAAAAAGGGAATAAAAAATCAAGCAGCAGCTTTGATTCTGGTAAAAAAGAGGGTCCTGAGGCTGGTGGTGATGCCCAAGCGGATGAGAAAGCTCAAGGTGACCAGGAGCACAGAACTGGGGAGCAGTATGAATTGCTCCTCATAGAAACCGCCTCTTCCCTTGTGAAGGCAGCCATTCAGTCGTCCATAGAGCAGCTGGTCAATGAAATGGCCCTGGAGCAGAATAAACACAATAGTTTTCTGTGATGGCGGTGATGCCCCCAAAATAAAGAGTACAGGGAGTGATTGAAAGCTCTGTTTGGCCTGGGGTGTGTTTAGAGAGCTCGAAGGGCTGCTGGGGCCAGGGCGTAGTTAATTCTGCATGCCCATTCAGTTGTGTGTCTATGTGGAATGGATCCTGGGACATGGGGCAGATCCTGCTATGTACAGTGTGTCCCCTGGGGCTAGGGCTTCAGGCAGCGCCATTGACCACAGCTGCGGAAAAAGGAAGGCATTGCAGTGACTGTATTTTCATTTATTGGCATCTTTATGTCAAGGCCACACTTCTACCATCATCCATGCCAGGTTTCTCCACTGTTCATGCTGTAAATCTGTATGTACCATGCATTTAGTGAGAGGTTCCAAGAGGTGTCGAGCGCCCAACCCGCTGCTGGGCTGTATTCGGAGCACGTCAGACATGGTTGGAGGTTTGCCCTGGGGTTCAGCAGAGACGAGGCAGAGTGAAGTGACTGCGATGTTAACATGAAGATGTCAATGCCAGGCAGGTTCAGGCCAGTGTTTAGTATTGCAAACAGGTACTTGCTATGTACAGATGCCAGAAACCGTGGTCACCCCTGCTGTTGTGTCGCATGAAGTTGGATGACTGCAGTGAGTGGTGGTTTTCATTCGGCCTCTTCTCCTGTCAAATGCCTGTGCATTTCCACACGTGTTAAAGCACAGCATCAGTCACTTGCGCTGCTGAGCCTGGGCTGTGCAAATGCCAAGGAAAGGACAGCTGGACAGCCTGCCAGGGGCCATTCTCGCACCATTAAGCTCAATAGGCAAAATTCCCAGCAGCATCGGTGGTGCGGGCTGGGCGGGAGTGTGCCTGCTGTGGGCAGCCCCTCTCCTTCCCTTGCCTTCCTCCATTCCAGTCAAGATGTTGTGGTGAAGCTGTCCTCGGATGTAGCATATTTTTGATATATGGCATGTGATATAAATAGCAGTGAGCTGCATGCGTGTTAGCAGTCAACTATTGCCTCCGTGCTGACATAGTTTGGGGAACTGCTGGCACTAAAATTCCTTTGATTTGGTCTGAGTGCTGCTGGCGTCCCTGGGTGCTGGCGGCAGCCTGTCCCGCACTGCTCCAGCTCCCCCCTCGCTGCAAAGCCTGCCTGACTTCAGCCAAGCCCGGGCATCCCTTGGGAAATGTGCATTATGCCTGGCTCACTGCTGCTGGGCTCTGGCTGGCTCCGGCATGTCACGTAGCTTGCGCTGATACACGCAGGGAAATGCTGGAGCAATCTTACCAAAGTCCTCAGGGAAAAAATCTAGACATGAGGGCCTGGGGACCTGGCTGTAAAATGTCTGGACAGGCCAACTGCCATAAACCCCACAAACTGCCCTGTTCCGAGGGGGTCTGCACCAGCGTGGTGTGTGTGTATGAGCATCACCTCTAACTACCAGCTCTCCAAGAGAAAGGGGCCTTTTAATAATGTGGAATTGCATCTGCGCAGCTGGGATTTACGTACAGCTGCGAGCAAGTCAGCCTGTTCTTCTGAGAAAATTCTCCTGCGTATTTCTCGGCTGACACAGAAATAGCAGCCTTGCTTGGCAATTGCTCACTGACCATAGGCAGTGTGCTGAGATTTCCCTTCCCAGCATAGGATTTGGATTCCTGTTAAAATACAAGGGCTGTAAACTTTCATAGTACCTGGTGCGCAACCATGTTTTAAACTTTGATAAAGCATCTCCGTTGTTACGAGAGGACTGTGAGCAGCGAGTGCCACAGCTTGTTTCTGTGCAAGTTAAACTTAAGAAAAAATCACAGGATGTTAAAAAAAAAAAGTGTCTTCTTTTTCTGTGGATTTATTTAATAAGTTATCAGATATCAATAATTCAGTGTGTACAATTTCAATGGCTTTGTACTTCATACTGGTCTTTCCAGGTATTTTGCCATACTTCTGAAAGGGACTTTTTAAGGACTTTCCTATGTACCTGCTGCAGTCCCCTGAGAAGAGCCATACTGATGCTGGAGGTTGTTACGGGATTACGCTGGGCGGTGCTGAGCAAAGGGCCGCAGCAGCTCTGTGGGGCCTCACTGGTGGTGGCTGCGGAGGAGGTCTGGGCGCTGGTAAAGAAACATGAAATGACCCTGTGGGGCCAGGCTGTCATCTTCTGTCAGCCTGCTAAGCAGTTTCGGGAGGATTTCATGTATTTCAGTATTGCCTTTTGGGTGAAACGTGTCTTCAAAAGAGGAAGAGAATGGCAGAAATGCTGTAGTCCAGCCCAGCCCCTGTGACAGTTTCTCCACGTCCAGAGTTGTGTTTGCATCCTTTCTGTAGCTGGTTTTTCCCTCTGTTATAGCTGTACATATAACTGACAATTATTTCATTAAAGTTGACTGTACCTGTTGTTTTCTTGCCTTGTGTTTGCGTGAGCAGCTATGGAGAGATTTTATACATGAAAGGATAAACTCGCAGTGGTGCTCTGTTGTATCCAGCTTTTTCAGGCAGCCATATGGTGAGCAGAGGGATTCAGGTAGCAGACCTGAATTTTTTGGAGTCTTGCTCCTCCTGCACTCTTTCTATAACGTTTCCTTTCAGTTCCTGCCCAGACATTTCCACCAGAGTCCTGGCTAACCAGGGGCTGCTAGAAGGTATTTGTGAAGGATCACAAGTCTCCAGTGGCTAAGAAAAGCCGTCCTGATGCCTGACAGTTTAATTCCATATTGGGTGCCTCATACTGCCAGAGGAAAACGTTTGAGGCTCTGTAGACTGACCAGGGTCAAACCCTGCTGTGCATGGAGTGACATAGCCCCTGCTGATGCCATCTGGGTGGTTTGGTTTCCTCTGTGAGCTGCTGGTCCATGCTTTCTGCTCCCAGAGCTCTGGGTTGCTATTTCCAGGCGCATGGTTTGGTGCTGATGGGGTCTGTAGCAGAGCTGGCACCTCTGGAGGGGCAGCAGCAAGTTCAGTGCTTTGGCACTTCCTGTTACAGCTCAAATGGGCCCCACACCCTGATACTATTTTTGCACAGTATCTTTTGTGTTATTTCTTGATGCACTTTATAA
>NW_009935633.1:0-2230 GCF_000696875.1 Nestor notabilis | reverse complement strand
GGGGAAGTTAGACATTTTAATAGTATTAATACTATTTATTCTTTCAGGTTTACTGAACAGAATATAGACTCATAACAGTCTCTAATGACTTCATTAAGACAACCTATTCCTTCATTATGGGTAGAGAGCTGAATATTAATAAAACATTTATTCTTTCGGAGAAGGAATGATAAATTTACTATTGCGAAGGGGTAACAGGCCGGGCAACCTGCAGGGATGTGACTGGTTGTGCCAGAGACAAAAGTGTGGCCTGCCTTTAGGACCACATTTCTCACTGATAGTGGAAATAAACCTTGCTTGCTGATAGCCCGTTCAGATTGCTTTGGGCCATCTGGCTTCTTATCCAGGGCTTCGTTGCTTGCTGCCCCTCTGAATTATGGAAGTGATTGCTGTGCAGCAGTATCTTAATGAACTACTTGGGTCTCCTGCTCACCCCACAGCCTGTGCAGTTGCTGCTTTTCTTCCAGATGTTGCCAGCACTCTCCTTAGCGGGGATGATTTGGCTTTATATTCAACACATCCCCTATCCCTGCTTTGCCATGTCATTCTGAATATTTTAATTTTTCACACCTTTTTTATATTAGGAACAAAGAAAAGAGTATTTAGAGTAACTCATGCCCAGAAAGGCTTCCAGGGGGATAAAAAGCTTTTCTGTTATGTCAGTCCAGCAGAAAACAAGTGTATCCACTGAAAAGTTCCTTGTGGAAACTGCTGGTAGGCAATGATAGCTCAAATAAATATTACCTTTTATTTCCTGCCCTGGGACACCAAAAGTGCATCAGAAATGCTTGAGCGGCTTAGGGCTGGACCTCCAGCTGCTGAAGTTCACTGCAGCTCCATATCCTTGAAAAGACCAGATCTGCAGCAGATAGGAATCTTGTGTTTGAATCTAAGATGCAGTCCCTGCAGAAATGGTGGACGTTTTCATGTGTCCTTATGTACAAAAATTAAAATCCAGGAGCTGTGTTTTCATTTCTTTGGGGTTTGGTGTTTTCGTTGTTTGTTTGTTTTTTTCCACAAATGCATGTAAGAACTTGAGGAAACTCATGAAATACACAGGAATCCTGGTCTGTGCCTGGGATGGATGGAACCCAGATCTTGTGGATAGACCCATGTGCTGGGGGCAGTGAAGCCCTAATATCACCTGTCATATAGATATAGGTTTTCAACATGAGCAACACAAAATGATTAAATGCTCCAAGAGAACACATTGATTTAAATAATTTGCTTTAGTATTATTTTACATGTGCAGTTAACTTTTTTAGGAGGCACAACTTTCTTCCTTTTGCAGAGAATTGTGAAGAATACACTTCTGTGCTTAACCAATGGATTTTTTCTGCATAGGGGTAAAAGTCCATTTAGGTAGAATGTGGGTTTCAGCTAAAATACCCAAACCCAGCATTTTAAAATAAGTTTTGTTCCATAAAACCTGTCAAACATGCTGGATACAAAGTGAGGGAGACGTTAGAAAAACACATTTTGCAATTCAGATTGCTAAGATGAAAGTGTCATCTGCAGCTATGCAGTCACCCCATCAGTACTTACGTTAGACTACCAGAGATAACCCTTTCAAACCCCTTTCATCTGGGAAAGGAGACACCTCCCTCCCCCAGGCACTGGTGCCCCACTGCAGTCCCTTCTGCAGGTACCAGTGGCCTTTTGGGTGGGTGGTGTCTTTCCAGCACCAAGTCCTTACTGATGCACGAACACATCAAGCATTGCTTTGCTGTTGTCCCAGAGAGCAAATCCTGATCTGGAAAGGGATGTCATCTCTGGGATCTAACTCATCCGTGGCACATTTGCTCTCACTGTTTGCCATTTTAATGAAGACACGAGGCTGAGGTGCCGATGCGTCAAGGCTCAGTGCCGTGACAGCTCCGTGTGATGTGACTGGTGAGATGGCAGCTGGGTGGGAAGCGCAAGTACTCCGACTCCTACGGTGCTTCTGAGCATCCCCACCAGGGAGGAGGAGCGATACATCCCTCAGCTCCTGCCAGCAGCCTCAGCCGCTCGCTTTCTGCCTGCCAAAAGCTCCCCAGACTGCCGCTGCACAAAGGCGTCGGGCGCTGTCGTTGCAGCGCGGGCGGACGCTGCGCGGCGCTTCCTCGCAGCCCAGACAGCCCGCAACCGGATTTGCATTTGCTTTGCTAGCTGGAGCAAGGCAGGGAAGGCCAAAGCGCTGCGAGCCTCACATCCCAAATATCCCTGAAGTTCGTAGAGCAGCTGCGAG
>NW_009935632.1:726-1031 GCF_000696875.1 Nestor notabilis | reverse complement strand
CCTCTGCCGCAGCCAGGCAGGGATGGGGGACAGGGGACCTGGAGCCTGGGATGGTGAATGGGGCACCGGGGGGTATCCCTGAGGGCTCGACCACATCCAAGTGCAGCACCCAGCACTGTGTGATGGGACTGAGTGGGATCCTGGAGGTGCCAGTTGGGGCCTGGAGATGCCCTGGGGACCCTGACGGTGCCCTGGGGACCCTGGAGATGGTCTGTGGGACCTGGAGATGCCCTGTGGAACCTGGAGATGCCCTGGGGACCTGGAGGAGCCTGAGGGACCCTGGAGGTGCCTGGGGGACACTGGAG
>NW_009935632.1:0-288 GCF_000696875.1 Nestor notabilis | reverse complement strand
CGCCTCGTTATTGCCAACCAGCCCAGAAGCCCCTCCTGCCGTCCAAGCCAGGGAGGGGACCAGCATCCCAGCATCCAGCAGGGGATGCTCTCTGGGGAAGACCCTCCCAGCATTCCAATATCCCGGTATTCAGCCAGGGAAGGAGCCAGACAGCATCCAAATATCCCTGTCAGGGAGAAGCC
The DNA here is from genome assembly GCF_000696875.1 of Nestor notabilis. Lineage (NCBI taxonomy): Eukaryota > Metazoa > Chordata > Aves > Psittaciformes > Psittacidae > Nestor > Nestor notabilis. The sequence goes on along the minus strand of NW_009935632.1, from coordinate 106 downwards.
CAGCATCCCGGTATCCAGCCAGGGAGGGTTCCAACACCCCAATATGCCAGTACCCAGACAGGGAGGGTCCCAGTGTCCCAATATCCCAGCCAGGGAGGTCCCAATA
>NW_009935631.1:0-19793 GCF_000696875.1 Nestor notabilis | reverse complement strand
ATCCGGGGTGTAAAACCAGGTCATAAGCCCCAGGCAGGAGGCAGGGATGGGCTGATTGAGCTTGGTTATCTAACTCCAGCTTCCCTCTGCATGGTCCCTTCTCCTGGTCCATCACCTACCTGCAGCACGCAGCAGCCTGGGGCAGAGCCACAGCCAGCTCAGCCATCAAAGCACCACCAGGACACCTGGATCCCTCCCAAAACAGGGGGTTTCTGCCTTGGGGAAGTCACACAAAGGGCTGCCGAAACATACCAAGTGTTGCGTAACCTCAGCTGCCACACCAAAAGCAGGGCACCATTTACAAACAATGCAAAAGAGGATTTATTGAAACCATTCAGTTAGACCAAGTCCTACAGGGCACAATTCGCAATAAGTTAAAGAACCAAACCAAACAGTCTTAGTGTTAAAAACCACACTAATACGTAACACAGTGATATATGCCATCATCACCCATCTGAGTTATTGAATCAAGGCACAAAGTCATTCATTAAATACTGCAAAAAAACCCAAAAACAATTACACTGAGAAAAAAGCTGGAAAAAGGACTTGTTTTGTTAACAAGGTGCTGGTTTGGCACTGATGCGTTTAATTGAGCTGCCACAGGGAAATCTGCGTTTCCAAAGTATCTGGAAACATTAATGAACAACTTAAAGCCAGAAAAGCCCCTCAAAGCAGAAAATCCATCTTTCCTGAAGCAACATTCAGTGTGCCTACCGGAAAGGTCAGGTCTGGGTAGGGATGGGAGGAGGCAGAGTGCCACAGCAGTGTGACTGCAGTGAGCATACAGCCTGGGCACCTTGCTCCCTGCCGGGATACAATCTGCACCCAACACTCAGATCAGACTGCACACAAGCCTGGGACTCCCACAGCCATGCTCCCAGCGCTGCCCCTGAAGGACAGGCTGAATCCAGCCCTCACAACCTGGGTTCTGCAGCACTGGCAAGCCTGCACTGGCAACCTAAGCTGGGGCACACAGCAGGGGAGCATCCCTGCACCCCCAGTTTCCCTCAGAGAGCAGCTTAGAGAGAAACAGAGGTGAAAACCTACCATTTTGAGAACAGGGTGCTCTGAAGGTAGTGAGTGCTATCCAGGGAGCATCCCCAGCTTCTTGCACAGCCTGGACTGCAGAGGCCAGCAGCACTCATCTCACATGGCTCTCTTAAGTGTCTGAGATATGGATCACGGGGCAGAGGGAGCCAGGGCACCCTTTAGGCCAGCTGGAAGCAGGAGGTGAGCATCCAGGCAGACCACTGATGCTGCAGCTCATTCTACTGCAGGACTGGGAGAGCTGAAGGGCTCATGTCTCAGAGCAGCTGATGTGGTGACTGCTGCTTTCAGAACTGCGCAGCCAACTCAAACTTTTCCTTCCAGGCTGTTATTTCCACAGTCCACACTGGACCCCTCCAGGAAAAGCAAAGACACCGAGCCACAGAAGTCTCCAGGGGAGATGTCACCTTTACTCAGCAACCTGTCCCATTCCCTCAGGCTACCAGGCTGGACAGAGAGAATACCACCCAAAGATCCTCACCCAGCATCACTTCAATTCCAAGGGCAGGAAGGCAGCAGAGAGCTCTCTCTGGAGCTGTGCTGCAAAGAGACCTTGTGTTGTTTCCCTCATGCAGTCTTACAGCTTGCCCACTTCCTGGCAGAGGGCACAGTGCTTGGAGAAGGCTCCTCAGCAGCTGCAAGGCTGAATGAGTACTTGCAGGGCAGTAGGCATTGCCACTGGGGTACAGGGCTCCCCAAAGTGGCAAGCCCAGCTCCCAGGAAAGGTTAACATGCAATTCTACTCTGAAAAAATGTCCCACCTCCTCTGGCACCTCAAAACCAGCAAGAGAGGTGGTGTCTGAACCAGCAGGGACCAGCCAGCCTGGGCTAAGGGTGTTTTTTGCATCGGTTTTAATCAGATTTGGGGCAGGGAGGAACATCAATGCATAAATCAGGTGGGAGACCAGCTCCCTTTCTGTGTCACCACACTGCACAGCCGGGCTGGAAAGGAAGCAGCAGAGGAGACAGACACAGGTAGGTTTGTGACTGCAGAGTAGGGCACATGGGGCTGTTCTTAGGAGCACAGGCCATTTTCTAAGTAGAATGACAGTTTAACCTGCCCTTTGCTGGCCTAGGTGGCACCTAGCCACATCATCAGCCATGGCTGGGGTCTATCGCTACACACACCCCATGACTACCAAAGCAGGGGCCCAAATCCAGGAGAGGGTGACTGCAAATCAACCTGCAGCCAAGCACCTCTCCCACCCCAGGAGAGCTGACTCAGAAAGGACACCTAACACCACACACCAAAGCTCCACCTCTCACACAGCCACCCAAGAAATAACCAACTCTGGCATCCCCAGCAAGCACACGCTTTCCTCCAGACACAGGCTAAGTCAGCACAGTTCTGCGGGCACAGAAGGATCGAAGGGAAAGCCCTCTTCCCTGAGCTGACAACACTTCAGTGGTAGCCAAGCACTGAAGTCCCATCAGCTCCAAGGACAGATGCAGTGGCAGCTGCCCCCACGGCCCCCTTTGGTTTGTGGATCAAGAAAGGCAGCTTCCCATTTGAATCCGCAATCTGGGTTTGCCAAGAGCACGGCTGCAGAGGAGAGGCAGCTCAGAGACGCCCAGCCCTGGGCAGCCTCTCCCCATCCCTCAGCCAGCTCACACTCGGCTGTGGAATCGCATCCTGTAGAGGCGGTCTCGGATGTACTGCTCGCTGTCCACAGCCACCTGGTTCAGCCAGATGACCCTGCTCCCAGACACATCCTCCTTCAGCTTACGCTTCATCAGGGACACCGTCCCTGGCTCCTCGCTGGGCTGAGGGCCCCGCAGCAGCACGTAGCAGGCGTGACGGCTCCGCTCGAACAGCAGGGCTGTAACACAGGGCAGAGGGAAAGCCCAGCCTAAGGTCTCTGTGCTCAGACTGGCCACCAGACCCAATACCAAGCACCCAGAGTCCAGGAGGTTCCAGAAGTGTCCTCCTGTGCCTCCTCACTGGAGGGCTGGAAGGAGAGGACTTACCATCGAACGCTATTATTTGGTCTGTGCTATTGCGGAGCTCCAACAAGACATTAGTGTAGGAGGGATGGAAAAGATAGAGCTTCTGGAGAGGATCTCTAGATGTCTGCAACAAACAGGACACCATCAGGACAAGGACCAGTAAGTTATCCCAGAGACACCACCAGCGCCCGGCTCAGCTGTTACTCAGAATACGTCCAGTTACTTGTCCATGTCTGCCCAACTCATCCTGTCTGATGCTACTAGAACTAGTGCTGGGATTCTGCTTACTGCTTGGTGCTCTCCTCCCCACCCCAAGCTCCCTCTAGATAGCAGGCCTGTCTGCCAGAGGCAGGAGACAGATTTTTGCCTTAGGGCTGGTAGAGTTAGCAGGAAAGCACAGGAAGCTCAGCTGGTGCTCAGGCATCCTCCAAGACACAACCTGTCACTAATGCTGCCAGCCACTGCCCCAGAGGGCTGTTACACAGCTGAGCTGTGCATCAAGACTGCCAGAGACTGCCTTGGTGCAGAGAGGGGATATTCACAGGGCCATGGGAGATCAGTGCATGTGGTACTGCCACAGGAGGCTTCCAGCCAAACAGCAGCAACTCCAGAGGTACCAAGCCAGCAGCCTCTTGCCTCACCTACAGTACCACACCAAGGCAGGGCTCTGGGCAACCAGTGACTTTGCTTGTAGAGCCACTAAGTCCCTTTTCTCTACGTAGCCAGGCTGAGAATGACAAAAGCTATTGCTGCCACCACCAGCTGTTAGCAGGGACATTGCTATGGACATTGTGAGGGCCCAGCAGAGACCCGACCATATGCAGAGGTCTGCCTGCTTGAAGCAGGCTGGACCGGTCAGAGACCCCACACCCAGTGCAGAGGCTGCAGTGTTAAAGAGGCACAGACAAATAAAAATGGGAACACTGGGAGAAAGGTGTAGCTCCATCCAAGTCTGTCCCAAAGTCTGGGAACAGCAACCATTCAACAGCACTACTCACCGTTTCATTTCCTGGCACCTGGTATTCACCCCAGATGAGGAAGGTGGACCGGTGATCAGCAGTAGAAAGTGTGGCTGGCCCAGGGCTCTCTGCTCTCGAGTTCAGCTTCAGGTTCCACTGGACTGTTCCAGATCCACTCTCGATAACCATAACCTAGCAGGAAAGAAAGAAAAGGAACTCATACCTAGCTCTGACAAGCCATGAGAGAGCAGTCAAGTCACCTATCTCTACCCCACACAGTCTACGGGAACAAGCATCTGAGACAAAGGAAGTTGATGAAATACTTGAAGCTGAGAGCAAAGTCAAAGTTTTGCAACTATTTCAAGGGTTTCAGTTTCAAGCTGAAGTTTTGCAGCTGTTTCAAGGGGTTCAAAGCTCCTTCATTGAAGCCTCTTGCTGAAAAAAGAATTAAAGTGCCTGAGCCAGCTTCAATAACCTGTTGAAAGAGAGCCTTTCCCAGCCTAAAGCTTCCTAAAATCAGCCAGAGGGGACATCCCACCAGCTGTCCTCAACTCAATGCCTGCTTGAGCTGTGAGATGTTAAAAGTGAAGTTAAAGGGAAGAGATTTCAAACCTTCTTCCTGTTGGGTCCGATTTCACTCTCAAGGACAATACCAAGAACATCGGGTTTGTAGTAACCAAGCAGTGGTTCACTAAGGGAGAGAAAGAGAAGGGACAGATCATAATGCACCCTGATGACTTGGGCGTACCTTGTTCTTTCAGAGCAGCCTCTATCCTCCCACAACTCCCCTGGTAGGAGACTCGGCTGCCACAACGTTAGGTTAGCCTGGTATCACTCCAACTCTGAGCCCAGTCCTAGGCATATCACAACAGGCACAGAATGAATAATCAAAGCTTTGGGTGCCTCCATTGTGAAGTAGCACCTGACATTTGCTTGTAAAGGACACACGACACAAGAAATACCCAGATAAGACCACAGAGCAGGCTCCTGCGTTTCAAATGAAAAAGCATCTGCCAGCACACTGCTGTTGCTGGGAACTTGGAAATGCCACATCCACCCCACCCTGGTAACACTACCTCACAACACGGGACACGTTGAGGGTCCAAAAAGTCTGCAGATTGTGTACACTGATCAGCATAGCCATGTCCGAGTTTACTACCAGGATGTTCTCCCGTGATTGCCCAGGAATTTTTGCCAGGTAACGGATGTCCCCAAAGCTGAACAAGGACAGAGAGATGATTATGCTTTCTAGACTGTGGATGGGTTTATTGCAGGGTTTTCAGTTTTGGCTTGGTTTGGGTTTTTTTAATCCCTGCACAGTAAATGTAAATAGGAAACCCCTGCCTGCTTTCCCTCCTTTCCTGTGAAACCCTGACCAAGCCATCAACACCAGCACTCTCCCTGAGCTTCGGACATGCTCCTAGTCCAGAAGCCATGTAGCCAAGAAAGAACAAAGCCATCTTGTCAGGAACATGAGCATCCTCCACTCCACCAGCAACCAAAACAACCTCACACCTGAGAAGGGACAAGCGGTGCGTAGTGTGGTCAATGTTCTTCTCCCACTGAGGATCTTGCTGAAGGCCGGGAAGCTTAATTTCCATCCCAGTTGCTGCACTGTAGAGATCTTTCAGGGAATACGCATAGAGAGAGTTTTCTGTGCAAAAAAAAGCAAGAATGGAGGAGATAAGTTGTCCTGCCCTTGCTCTGAACTCTATGATTTTCCAGATCTGGCAGATCAACTGTATTTTTAGGACTTGCATCATAGAGTTGTAGTGGTATTTTGAGACTCAAGCCTGCATTTGAATGCTTTTAACATCTTATCTGCTCATAATCCAAGTGTTCCACAGTAATCATTTGCTATAAATGACTACTTAAACCTTACATTCTTAACATTTTTTCAAATAAAATTACTACAGTGGGTAACAAACCTTAGCTTAAGCAGAAGCCACCTCTTCTCTTGGCCTCGAATAGCTCTTTTGCTAGGTGAAAGCACGACACAGCTTTTAAGAATGCAAAACACTCTTTCAGACAACTGTTTAGGAATCCCCATTTCACAGCTATAATTACTCTTTCAGACTGAATTCACAAACAGAACTGTACCTGTATAGAAAAGAAAGTAGGAGGAGGAGGAGTCCAGGTTCAGCCTGATATAACGAGGTTTCCCATCCACAGTCAGGCTTCCAGTGGAGCCGATCTGTTTGCCATTTTTTCCTGAATGGATGAAGGTTTTAATCTACACAGGAAGGGATAAAAAGTAAAAAAGGTTAAAGATTACAAAAAAGGTTACAGCACTGTTACTGCTCCAACTTGAGTGTTTCACAAAGCTTCTGAGCAGCTGGTACCGAATAGCCGCTGAATGGGTGCAGCACTGGCCGGGATGGGTTTTGGAGGTGTATGGCATTGAGTTAGATGATCCCTCTGCTGTGAATACTTTTGCAAGTTTGGAAGCCACTTCCAGCACAGTCCCATGCCCCGAGATTTTACTGCCTCCGCTAACCACCTCCCCTGCTGGCTGGGACCACCCAACAGCAAGCCCCAGCTCTGCTAAGGACAGCAAAACTGATTCAAGCCTACTGAGCAGTGACAACAATGGAGAGGACCTAAAGGCAGAAACAAACCAGCATATGGACACAGGGGAAACTTGGCTTCACATGGTAGCTCTGCTAAATATTTTAAGCGCCCTAATCTACTCCTCCTAAGGTTGACATGAGTCTAAGGGGATAAAAGAGCTGACATGTTTCTTTATATTCTTTTAACAGGGTAACAGAATCCACTATAAACATTTGACCTACAAGAATAAAGGCTAAAATAAGGATCGGATTCAAATGTCTGGGCAACAGTCATGCTCTAGGGAGAGCAATACACACTAGGGAAAAGAGAATCATCAGACCCAGAGAAACAGCATCATGCAGAGATGCTGAGTCAGGCAGGAGCCCTTCTCTGTTCCTTGAGAGGGAGGGACTGGGAAAGAGAAGAAAATCTGCTGCTCTGTGGGGAGTCTGGCAGGTAAATAAGGGATAGTTTGCTGGGGAGAATGAAAGTCACAGCTGGAGAGGGAGAGCAACGCATCCACCAGCTGTTCCCAACCTCCTGCACTGGGAGGAGACACATACCAGCTCTTGTAGATCAGCTTCACCTTTCATTACAAGCCCTGGTGCACCTGTTTCAGCGGCTGCCCCAGGACAGCAACAGCCAAAGGTATTCATACAGCAAGTGAGACTACACAACACCTTACTTACTGCATTGCTTAATACCTCTATGTGCTGCTATGGGCAATGTATCCTGAAAAAATCTCGTATGTTCCTGGACGTGCTACTGCTGAAGTTTGCAGTAGGTAGAGGTCAATAAGCCTCTTGGAAAAAGCTGCCATCTAAACCCCCTGCACACAGACCCTTCCCTGAAAACCTCTGAAACTCTGCCATTTCAGGGAAGTGAAGTATAAAGTAACATTCAGCTTCAGCCCATTAGCAACAAAGCTAATTTACTTAAATTCTGAATCTCACTTCCGACAAGAGTGCCTTTTTCCAAGCTGCAGAGCGCCACTCAAGCTCCCTACATTTTGCATGATTTCTCAAGAAAGAACATACTTTTACTTAAGCTGACAGAATGTTTGCCAAGTCCAGAGGAGGAAGGGATTTTGTACCAAGGTAGCTAGAGAGGTTAACTGGAAAACAAATCAAAAGGCACTTTGCAGAACAGAGACTATATTCAAACCTTTCTGGGCCATCTAAGATTAATAAAAAAAAAAGTCTTGAGATAATTGGGATAGCAAAAGCAAGGAGGAAAGAAAACAGAAGTGAACCATAAGAGTCGAGAGGATAGAATTTCTGATGACTCTGGCAACAACAATGCCTTGGACAGCAAAACCCTATTTGCTTATGGAGGACTCTTGTATGAGGACACCGAGATTCCACTCCTCCCATCAGACTTGCAGGGAACCGTAACTTTTATATGCTTTAAATGGGACAGATTGCACAGGCAGATGATGCTGTGCCACTCAATCACAGATACAGATGTTTTAGTATAAAAACACTTTCAGACACATGACTTTCCCCCTCTAAGAAATAGGAAATATGGACGTAACACAACTGGCAGCTATTTCACCGACCCAAGCCAGAAGTAAGCAGCACAGTGACACTAGGAAGAGCCGTGCAAAGCAGATCACAGGCAGAGATAAGGTGTCAGAAAAGGGCAGTGGTGGTACAGAAGCACTGGCTGTCAACTGTGCTTTGATCTAAGAGCCAACCTGTCAGAGTGTGTTCACTTCCACATATCTGAGCAGAGTCCCAGAAAACTGCAAGCTCATCTAGCCTAGGCTCACTCCATACACAGCGCAGGGACACGCAGTGGAGTGCACAGAGAAAGCGCAGGGATTCCTGGCCAGCTTTTTTCCTTGTTTCTTTATTTTTTAACTGCAAACCACTTGCATTGATTTGGGAGTCTTTGGATTCATCTCTGCAGGGTGGGAAAGAACCTGTCCCAAAACCACAGAAACCAGAGGCCTCTAGACACTTCCTCTTAGACTACAAAATTGAAATAAATAGCATCCCTGCCATGCCCTGTGGTCCAGTCCCTGGGCTTATCACAGCTTCAGAGTGACATACCTTATCTCCTGTAGCAGTAAAGATTATCAGGTCCTGAACTCCATCACTATCCACATCTGGAATCACTGACACAGGAGTTAGCACAGTATAATTAGCTCCAAAGTCACTGGAATGTCTCCACTGAATTTCTCCTAGAAGACAGTTATTAGGAAACATTCACTAAAACGCACTTTAGGTTGAAAGGCTTTTATTGCCCCTGCTCCTCAAAGTGCTTTGCAGTAGCCAGCCATTTACAGCCAATCAGCACCACAACCCAGTCACATTTATGCTCATCATAAGGTACTTTGTTGCATTTCTGCATTTCAAGTAAGTCCCAATATGCACACTTTCAAGTTACATTGGAAAGTAATTCTAGCTGCCTGCACAAATGCACCCAAACATCCTGGGCCCAAAGAAGTTTTTCCTGTGCCTTAGCTTAACATGCTTCCCAGCGTGTTCATGGCACAGAGAATCCTTTTTTGTGATCCAAACCTTGCTGCTGTGTGTTGAAATCTGCACAGACATTTTAATACCATAAAGCAGATGAATTCTGACCACAGCGTTGCAACTACTCCCCACAAAACCTTTGCTGCAACTTGCCTCCTGCAGATGTTCCACGGTGATGCAACCAGCTGCAACTCAGTTCACAGCCCCCTCTCCCTCCTTTGAAGAACACATACAGCATGTTCAAACTTGTGTGTAAACAGAGGTGGCAAAGATTAGTTTTTAAATAATGGGGTGGGAGGGTTCTCTTCAACAGCTCCAGGCCAGTTGAGTGGCTCTACTCCATATAATGCTGGCCACTTTCCAGTCACTGCCCAGTGGAATGTGCAATGGAATTTGGTGTGCATGTGGGAAGACCGCTTGAGGGGGTTTCTTTCTAAGGAAGACTTAAGTGACTAACTAGGTGTTCAGAGGTGAAATGCTTACCCTCCCCTTCAAACAATATCACACACAGCAATTATAATTTCAGGAATGCAAAGTAATCATCTGTTCTTTGTCAGGAAGGCATTGTACTGAGGGCCAAGAATTAATACCTGATGCTGTCTGCAATAATTTAAGGCTGGCTGTACTTCCAGTAGGATTACTCCAAAGCTGTTACTGAAACATTGGGAAAAAATACTTAGATTTGTTATTATGACAACAGATGTGAAGGAGAAGAGTACCCCTAGGAAATCATGGGAAGGCAAGGAATTTTACCCCTGAAGAAAACAAGGCAAAGGAAAGAAAACTGAAGTTTTAGGTAACTATATCCTGGTTTCAGCACAGTCCAAATCTACAACAGCAAGACCAGGCTGATGATACTTGCATTTCAATGCATTAGGCTCTATTCTTTGCTGGTCAAAGAGTGGATAAGGTTTGGAGGAAACATTTTACTCTCTTAAAAGAGCAATCTGACTTAACTGAAACAGGTAACAGTGAGATGGACTCAACACAAAGCATTTCAGAAGTTTTAATGCTCTAAGACAACCCCCAAAGGGCACCAACCATGAAACCAGTCCCATTCTGTTCCATCAACTGGAGACAGGAGTATTCTGTCTAACACCAAGATGCTTCCTCAGAGCCCAAGCTCACAGTAGAAGTGTAGCAACAGAAGCCAAGATGGAAATTAGACGAGTGCCTGGACAGCAAACCAAACCTCGATGAAACAGTTGGGGGTTTTTTGGGCCAGAAGAAATAGTAAAATTAGGACTGAGATGACTGAGTTCAGCTCTCGCTTCAAGCAGCTGCAGAGGACTTCTCTCTGTCAGACATTCTCCAAGTTGGAGTTCTGGTTTATTTAGCGATTTCTTGCACAGAAACAACTTCATAAGTCTGATCATCATGGTCCGCTTTGTGCCATACCCCTCAAGAGACCAGAACTACTCACAGGGCTCACAATGCAGGCTGCTAGAGGGCAAGGCGAAGAGAGAAGCTGCAACAAAACACTTATTCCTGTCCTCTTCCTGACTCTGCTCCTGCCCTGGCAGAGATGGAATACGCAGCTACACAGACTTTTGCTTTGACCTGGAACAGCTAATCTTAAACTCCTGGGTCTTGGTTTCTTTGTAAGATAAATACGCAGGAATGTTAGATGTCCCACGCAAACAGAAGCATGCAATCCTACACTTCTTGTATGCTCATGTCACTTGTGGCAACGAAGAAAGCAAGACCTAACACAACTCGAATTGATACAGAAGCACTAACTTTATCAGCATTTAAAGATCAAAACCACATGAGATGCTTTCAAATGACAATCTGCCTATCTCTCCTCCAATCTCCCCACAGGCAGAGGCTAGACAGCCTGAGAGCCCTGGAATCTCACCAATGCTCCACAATAATGAATCATTAACAGCTAAACATTGTTCTGGCTACTGGTTTTAGCACAATGTGATGTAAGTCAGACTTTGCCACTTTAAAGACATTTAGCCTATTTAAATACATTTCATTCTGACCTCCCAACCCCCAGTCAAAGTCAACTACACTAAGAAACCCCTTTTAACCTACTTAATAGCAAAAAGGTAACAAATACATCAACTTTCCAGTTGTTCACTTTTCCGTCTGAAGCAATTTTTCACCTCTTGCTTTTAATTTATTTACTGAATGTTTCCTTTACTGTATTGTTGTTGTGACCTGTGGCTTAGCCTGGTTCCTTCTCTCCGGGAGCTATTTCTTTATGGCTGTCTCTAGTTACACGCATTTGGCTCCTACACTTTGACCTGAAAGCAGCTACTTCATTAATAGTCTAAATAACCCATGCTAAAGGTTACTGATGAGGGAAATGGTACTAAGATACCTCAGCTGGTACAGAAGCTTTCTAGCTCTGTGTGCATCTACACTTCCATCCACACTGGAAATTAAAAGCTACACTAGATCTTCCTCAGACCTCTCACCATTTCTCTCCCAGTTTTTGGAAAATAGGGTGTTAGGGCTTCAGAACCAGATACAGAGGACACGATCCTAGGCATGGTTCCAAGGTAGAACATGCATTTTTTAGAACCTCTGAAACAGTGACCACCAAAATGGAAATGTATTTCAAGCTTCACCAGCGTAGAAGGTTCAAGGTGCACTAGGATGATCACTGTCCTGTTCCAAGAGATGTACAGGCAGTCTTTACTCCCACCCTGCATTAGGCAAGTTGATGATGAATTTCTCCACCTATAGGTTCAGACATGAAAAAGGCTTTCAGAGGAACCACGTAAAATCCTGGACTACTGAAACAGACTGGTGAGCACTTATTCTAAGTACTCACCTTGATGACTTTAAAATGATAAATGCCTAACACTCCACTTGCCGCTGCAGGCACTCCTAGCACGCACACACAAATGACTGGGAAGTATTGCAGGTGCAACCCCTGAGTAAGTAGTAACATTCACAGTTAGCGACTGCTGCTCCTGTTTCAAAAGCTGTTGAAATGTTGCTCTTATAATACAGCAGCTGGCACAAAACGCCACAACAGAGTCCAGCCTTCGGAACAGAGAGGCTGAGAGAACAGTCGCTTCTCAACAGCCCAGCGAATGGCTCTGGCAAGGTTTTCAAGATAATAAATACCCTTTGCCCATTGTTCATGTACCAGCAGGTCATGTCATGCTGCTGTCCCCAGCCGCAGAGGTCTGACGGTCACTGGGTGAGGACCATCCCCAGTATGGCAGCAGTATTCTGCTCACCACTCACCTGTGTGCAGGTCAACTGCTGTGAGAGACACCGGCTTCCCCACCACCAGGCAACCCGGGGCCTCAGCCTCCCCGAGCTGCTTGATGCCACACTCCATCCACTCCACTTCCTCGGCAGCAGGCCCCTCCCAGAGCGCTCTCCCATTGGTGCCAGACACAGCAGCAATGAAGGCACATGGAGAAGGCAGACCTGAGGAGGAGACATGTCAGAGGGAGCACTACCTACACACCTACCTTTGCTGCTCCACACCACCCGAGAGCTGGGACTCACCCAGTCCTTCTCCCCACCCAGATAACCCAGTTTTCTCTCCCAGTCCCATACCAGCCTCACTAATTAGAGCTAAAAGAGCAAAACCAGCCCTTACTGCAAAGCTTTCTGTTTCTGAATCAGCTACCTTCATCCAGACAGGATCTGTTGAAGCTGCTGCTGCCATTGCTAGCTTTGAATGCAAAGATGACATCTTGCACTTTGTCTTTATTCGCATCTTGTATGGCGAGAAACTGGTAGGCCGCTGCAAAAGAGATCACAAGGGAGGCACTGGTGAGGATTGCCTCAACCAACAGTAAACCTAGCAGAAGCAAAACAAATTCCTAGAGTCCTACTCACTGCCTCCATCTCTGACAGTGTAACCTCAGGACAAATTGGCTTTTGTATTAAAAAAAGCCATCCACATGAGTACTGAGGGCTGGAAGTTAGTGCCAAAGGATTTTTTAAGTTTGCTATGCCCCAGAGGATTTGTCTTTTTTTAGAGCCAACCAACCAGAGCTTGAACGATGTTGAACAAAGAACAGCTCTGGTCTTGGTGTGGGGTTGCTATTTCTGAAATATAAATATACAAAACAACCCCAAACCCAGCCCCAGATACTCCATGTTTCTCACTCAGCTAACAGTAACCTTTTTCAGCCCAGAGCAACAGAACTTGGATGTCTGCAGTAACACACAAAGTACAGTCCCCAGTGGTGAGCACCATCTCTGTGTTTACAGCACAACCAGCACACACCCACTGCACATAAGACTAAAGAAAAGCTTTCACAGAAGTGAATGCTGAGCCACCAGGGAGCAGTACCCGGGCTAAAGAGCCAACTAAAGCAACTACAAATGCGTGCAATTTATAAAAAACCACAACAAGATGCAATTCGTTTTCTCCCCTTCCTGTTAGCCATTGGGAAAAGTCAGAAAGTCATATGGACAGAGCAAAAAAATGCCTAATTGTCCCCAGACCTCAGCTCAGACTTCAAGGGAACATTCTACAAACCAAACTTAAACAAAGTTTTATTCCTAGATACACTTCCTGACTTTTTTATTCCCAAATGAGGCCAGCCTGATACCTTGTTAGAGCTTCAGAGCAGCATCTAATTTCTCCATTAGATCCTGTAAACACCTCCTGGAAGGCCACTCCAATTATGACGGGCCACTGCTTATCCAGGTCAGGTATTCACGCAGCTCTTGTTCCCAAGGGCAGCATCCCTGCAGGCCTAGCTCCAGATTGTGCTTAGGTAGAGGCCCACAATTCAAACTCGTGGCACATAAAGGAAAAGGACTGTCGGTAGGTATTTATTCTGCTACAGCAAGCTCACCTGCATGGTTGTAGTTTCGGAACCATGTTCTTTCTGAAACTGGTCTCTCTGGGCAAGGAATGATAAAGGAGAAAGCAAACACAATTATGAGACACAGAAATAATGAGATGAAGAAGGCAGCAGTGCGCCACCGGGACAGCCGGGACAGCTGCGATGACTGCTTGTTCACTATTCTTCTCTCCACAGAGTTTTCATGGTTCTCTTGAACTTTCACATCCTCAGTCTTCAGAGGGTGGATCTCAGCTTCTGAGTCTTTGTTATCCATCACAGCTCATTCATAGATATTCAGATGCGCTTCACTCCCTTTACCTACAGTAATGGAAAGAGCAGTTAAAATAGAATTTGGAATATATTAAAAAAAGCCCAGAATATTCTATTACTACCTGATATTCACACTGGAAATATTTAATGGGAGGTGAACAAATCAGTGTATTGTTGCAGAGCTGGATATAAAACACCGTTGGTACCGGAGGTCTCCCACACAGAGCAATGAAGAGAGACCGTGGGATGCAGGAAGGGCAAAATTTCTTCTTCAGGGTTGGAAATTAGCTCTGCTAGACCCGGACAAAAACGGCTACAGCCTCTAAGCAGAAAAGACTGACTAGTCTGTAGGACTTCCTCAAGAAAAACACACCAAAAGCTTCTTTTGCTGCAAAGACTTCTTGCTACCTCCTGTGTATGTCCATCTGACTCCCAGCTGGAGAGATGAAAGCAAACACTCATGACCTTTATACCCCAACATAAGGCTGTTACCTACTGTAATGAGCACTTGAGCTTTCCCAGGAGACAGGGAGAGAAAAAAACACCAGCATATTCTGTATAGGAACAAACCAAAGCTATTCAACACCTTCTCAGAAGAGAAACCACTTGATAAGTTTAGCAACCAGCCCTGCAGAAGGCAAGAGAGCGATTTTCCTCCCTCCCTGAAGAAAAAAGGAGGTGCAAGTTGAGACTAAAATCAGGCAAATTTGATTTCATCAAAACAGAAGAAGAGCTAACAACTGCTATTTTAATTTGCCCTGCTATAAATCATAATCTTGACCTACAAGATTCCCCTTACTGGGGAGGGGGAGGTGGGAGTGAAGAAAAAGCCCTAGTCGTTTACAGAAGCCTGTAACTCATCACCCACAAGAATAAGGCAAATGGATGTTATATAGTTTCCCTGATAGTGCTTCTTTAAAAATATAGCGGAAGGGAAGAAATACAGAATAACACATTCCAGTAGCCTGGAAAAAGCTGCATGGCAGTGTCATAAAAAGTTATATCAGAGCAAATAAACACGACAACTGAGCCAATTTTCCATGACTGCCCCAGCAGTCACGTGCTTGGATTGTCCACTGGAGCAATTTACTTCCCCAGAAGAAAAATAGCTCAAACTCAGCACCGACACAGTGCAGAGCCTGGGCTTTCAACTCCAACAACAACAGGGCTTGTTACAGCTCATGTTTCATGCCCAAGCTCATTTACAGGTTCAAAGAAACACAAGATGAGAGGCACCCTTGGGAGGCCAGGTTCCTCCAGGCAGCTGCGGCTCCACTGGGGTGGTCTCACCTCCCGAGGTTGTCCGTGTCCCACCACAGGGAAGAGCTGCAAAGGCTTCTTCTCTTCTGGGTACCAATCGCAGTGGGGACAGACCTGCAGCAAGGCAGAAGTTGAGCACTTGGGGCGAGCAGGACAGCCTGGCGTGCTGCTGTCAGTCCCCCAGCTAACCTCAAGTGCCCGCTGGACTTAAAAGGCTGGAGTCACAGAGCACTTAGTCCAACCTGAGCACCCTGGCATTTGTTTTGCAACAGCACATCAAGTACAAGATCTCACTCCAGACAATTTAATTCAAGCAGCACGATACCATGTAAATGCAACCAAATCAATAATGCAGAAGCTGTATCTTATTCCAAACATCTTACTCTAAAGACCTCATCTGCCCTTCACATCAGTCTACCAGCCACACCAGAGACACCTTCATGAGGCTGGCTGTTTCCAGACCAACTGCAGGCACCTGACAGGGGAAGGCAGGCTCCAGATGGAAAGGGGAAGGAACAGTCATGCATTCAGCCTTCCCCTGACCTGGCCGCCATGCTGGCGAGCCAAGCACCAGACCTGCAGTAGGTTCAAGGTACAAGGCTCCAGGCACAAGCCAAGCAAATGATTTACCAGAGCAGAGCAACCACCGCCTGTTTCCAGACCAACTGCAGGCACCTGACAGGGGAAGGCAGGCTCCAGATGGAAAGGGGAAGGAACAGTCATGCATTCAGCCTTCCCCTGACCTGGCCGCCATGCTGGCGAGCCAAGCACCAGACCTGCAGTAGGTTCAAGGTACAAGGCTCCAGGCACAAGCCAAGCAAATGATTTACCAGAGCAGAGCAACCACCGCGGAGGGGGGACAGGGGCAGGAATGGTTGGTGCCCCCCCCTGCCATGAGGCAGATGGCTCCTGTACCTCTGGCGTGCCCGTCTCCAGCAGCAGGCAGAGGTGGATCTTCTTGAACGCTGTGGTGACCAACGTCCATGGCATGGGCTCCAGCAGGGCTCCAGCACAACCCCAGCAGCCTCTCCAGCCCCCCAGGATGGAGCCAGAGAATCTCCAGGGCACAGCTGAGTGCTTCCAGCTCTTACGCAACTCCCCAGGAAGACCCAAAGCTGGACTTCTCCCCACTTAGTCCAAAAGGACACCATCCTAATGCTGTATGGAAGGTCTATTTTTATGACTCAATATAAATCACACCACTGTCATCTAGACTGGGATGAGAACAATAAAAAAAGTAATTATCCTGACAGCCCCAGCAATTCCCCTTCTTTCGCAGCAATGACCCTCAGAGCCACAGATTACAATGAGCCCTCAATGCCTTTAAAGCAATTCTTTATGTCTTCTTTCAGGGTTTGAATAATGCCCTTTGCACCCCTGCCAGAGCAGAGGCAACGCCAGAACAACGACCACAAAGGTCAATGGCAAAGACTCAAACAATGCAGGAAATCCCATCGCTCGCACTTGCAAAGTACATGCTGGCAGCATGTGAAATGGTCTGAGCTCTGAACAACAAAGAAGTCTGGTAATCAGTTTAATTGAAGACAAGCAGAAAATGATAGTGTGCATTTCAGATGGTTTCGCTGTCCTCTAGCAGCCAGCATTTTGCCTCCTGCTGACAGAGACACAAAATAATTCACTGGGAAGTTTAACCCGTCCAGGCACCTTGCAAGGAAATAAGCAGTGACAGGATCTTGTGCTGCTGCATTATGAACACATGCTGCATGCACGAGGTCTCATAGCTATGGGAGGCCTCATCATGAGAAAACATGGGAGAAAGACTTCACAGGAAAGGAAATAACTAGAAACTGCATGTGAGACCCAAAATGAACCCACACAGCCCAAGAGCGCTGCAGTACAGCCAGGATCTTCATTTACTGGTTTGAGTGCTTCCATCACTCCCCAAGCTTTAAAGGCTATTACCCCCAGCAACTGGACAAGCTAGAAGCAGTCCCTGATCAAAGCCAAGGAGGAACAAACACACTTTCCTGTCTCACAGCAATAATGCTGTGCTCAGGACAGACACAGCTTTACTCACCTTCACAGGGGACTGACTTTCCTCTTCTCCTTGAAGCTACAGAGCAGATTCACAGATCTGATCTCAATCAAACCAGTGAAACTTGTGCAGCAAGCAGTTCACGCCAAGCCACAGCTACATCCAAGAGACAAACTATCATTATCAGTCAGCTAGAGCTGCCTGACAAGCACAGAGAACCACATACAGTCAGGTGTACGAAGACTGGTGACACAAACCATTTACGTATGTATCAGTGTGATGGAAAGTTTAACTCATTTTCCACCCATAAAATACCAAACTCTGGCATCTGTAATCTCACCAGGCACCAGTTGATCCTGGAAAATTTTTAGCAATATATCATAACTTAGATTTGATGTTTGGTATGTTTGTACCTTTCACAAAATGATGAATTCAGATTCTGACTGGCCATTTTAGGAACCCAAACACAGCATTTGGCTGGTCTGGCTCTTGTGTTTGTTTGTTTTAAGCACCTTATAGGTTTCCTCCCTGTCAGCCAAAAACTGTTGAAACCCCGAGCTGCAATTAATATTGACAAAACAGCTTCCAAGTTTTACTCTGAATAAGATGCAACATTCCCTCCACAGCTCCTTCCACAAGCAGACTGTTCAGTTTTGATCCCATGCACAGCACTGCAGCAAACTCACCAGGCAGTCACTTGCTGCAACAGAGACATTATTGGATCATTTTTCCCTTTTCTGCAGTTCCACTTACATCAGGGTCCAGCCAAGAGGAAACAACACATAAGATTTCCCGCAAATGAAGATATTTTCCTTTCCAAATACACTCACACCCTGCACACAAGCTTATCATTTGGCTGGGTCATCTGCAGCTCATAACTCTTTCTCAATATAAAGTTGCAGTACAGGCCGGCAGGGAGAACTGCCTCGAGGAGACCACCTCCTTCTGATGCTGGGTACCTCTGCTCCCGCTCATGTCCATACAGCCTTTGGAGACACTGCAGCCCACACCACAGCAAAGGCAACGCAGTCACCCAGCTCAAACGCCCACACTCTGCTGTTACAGCTGTCCTTTGCCCTCCCCTCACTGCTGCTATTTTGCCTCTGTTAACACGTGTCTCTCCAAAACATCAAGTTCTTATGTGACACTTAACTGTCTGGTACCACAGAGAATTCACAGCACATGAGTTAGAAAATCCTCAGAGCACAACCAAGTATCACCTTAGAATGTGATACATTTGTCATTTGTAGGAGGAAAGTTCTGTTTTCCAGGGCAGTTTTCACTAGAGGCAGGGGTTCAAGTAGAGAAAACTTGATCTGTTTAGCGAAGAGCAAAACACGATCCAGTAAGTTCCCAAGAGAGCAATGGGAAGAGCACAACTCCAAGATGAAGCCACAAAGCTGCATGGAACTGATTATAGTGTAGGCCAGTAATAACAACCAGCAGAAACATGTGTCATTTATCATCCCAGAACTTACAAGCTTTGCTGGATCCAGGCCACTCACCCTCGCTGACTGTTGCAGATCCCTTGCATCAACCCCAAGAGTAGTAGATAGAGAGTTGTTTGAATCTCTCATGTCAGAGACATTCCCACCTCACCCATGGGGCTCCCCAGCCTGAGCCAGAAGCACAGTGACTTCTCTGCACCGCCAGACACTGAACACACTGGGGACTTTGACAGAAGAACCCTTTAGAAGAGGCTGTGGTCATTTCATGTGGGTTTATTATAAGACAAAAAGAAAGTACATTTAAGGGGAGCACTTGTTCCACAGGTCACAAACTCCGTGCTGCCTGCTGGGTCCCGCACAGCCTAACAAGGTTTAGGGCAGGATGAAACAATGGCCTTCCTCCCACCTCTGCTGTTCTTGCCAGCTACCTCCAAGAGAAACCTCTCTTCTCCCCCCAGAGATGGAATTTTTCTTTTCCTCTCTTACACATGTACATGGAGGAAAGCTCATTCATTCACAGGCCACCTGCACACCCAACACGCAGCCTGCAGAGCCTCCTGGCCTCCAGCCTCCACTGCAGAGGGCTGGCTCCAGTCACAGTGAGGATTTTGCTTTCCAAAATAAGGAAAAAAAGGGTGGAAATAAGACTGGAATTCAACACATTAAAGCATTTTTCTTTCTAGGCTTGTGGCCTGCTGAGATAAAATGAAACAGGACCTTGAACCCTGACCAGGACGGGTGTTGAAGGCTGGAGAGAGCTCTGTAGAGCTGAGATGTTTCTCGTGTTTCTGTTTGTCTGAAACACAGACCCACACACAGCGCTGTGCGAGCACATCTCCGCAGGCCTCCTACACAGCCCACCAACCACCCGGGATCAACCAGCTCAGATCAACCAGAGCAACCAGCTCCCTCAGCAGAGCCCCCGGCTTCTGCAACAGGGATTAAATTCTTTCCCAGGCTTCTCGATATGGTGTTTTAAGCCACTTCTTGAGCTGCTTAAGATGGACAGCAAACACACAACCCTCCCCCCCGGTCACAGGGAGGGGCACCGGGCTGGGACA
>NW_009935630.1:11189-11479 GCF_000696875.1 Nestor notabilis | reverse complement strand
ATCCCACTGTCCATGTCACCAACAAAGATTTGAACAAGATCGATCCCAACACCTACCCCCCTGAGGGACACCACTTGTTACTGTTTTCCAACTGGACATTGAGCCGTTTACCACAACACAACTCTGCGTGTGGCCATCCAGCCAGTTCTTTATCCACTGAGCGGTCCATCCATCAAATTGATGTCTCTCCAATTTAGGGACAAGGATGTTGTGTGGGACAGTGTTGAACACTTTGCACAAGTCCAGGTAGATGACGTCAACTGCTCTGCCGCTGTCCATCAGTTCTGTAG
>NW_009935630.1:260-10750 GCF_000696875.1 Nestor notabilis | reverse complement strand
GTGGTCAGAGCATTTGCTAGTGAAGACAGAGGCAAAGAAGTCATTAAGAACCTCAGCCTTCTCCAAATCCAGGGTAGCCAATTCTCCCAATAGCTTCCGGAGAGGGCCCACATTGTCCTTAGCCTGTCTTTGGTTTGCTACATACCTATAGAAGCCCTTCCTGTTATCTCTGACATCTCTGGCCAGACTTAATTCTAACTGGGCCTTAGCTTTCCTAACCTGATCCCTAACTTCCCAGACAACATTCCTGTAATCTTCCCAGGCTGCCTGTCCTCGCTTCCACCTTCTATAAGCTTCTTTTTTCCCCCCCTCTAAGTTTCCTCAGCAGTTCCTTATCCATCCATGGAGGTCTCCTGGCCCTCCTGCTACATTTCCTTCTAGTCAGGATGCAACACTCCTGAGCCTGTAGCAGGTGATCCTTGAATTACCAACCAGCAGTCTTGGGCCCCCCTGCCCTCTATATCCCATGGAACCTTACTAAGCAGGTTCCTGAAGAGGCCAAAGTCTGCCCTCTTGAAGTCCAGGGCAGTGAGCTTGCTGCATGCTCTTCTCATTGTCTTGAACTCAACCATCTCATGATCACTACAGCCAAGGCTGCCCTGGCGCGTCACATTCCCAACCAGTCCCTCCCTGTTGGCGAGCACAAGGTCATCCACGGCACCTCTCCTTGTCAGCTCGTCTACTACTTGCAAGAGGAAGTTGTCTTCCGTGCAAGCAAGGAACCTCCTGGATTGCTTGTGTTGGGCCATACCATCCCTCCAACAGATAGAAGGATGGCTCAAGTCCCCCACGAGGACAAGGGCCTGTGAGCGTGAGTCTGCTCCTATCTGCCTAAAGAGAGGTTCATCCACAGAGTCCTCCTGATTAACTGATTTTTACATTAACTTAGCCATTACATGATAAAAAACTAAGATGTACAACCAGTTAACTGCCTAATTTTGAGGAAAACCCAGCATGTACCATTTTAAGCA
The DNA here is from genome assembly GCF_000696875.1 of Nestor notabilis. Classification (NCBI taxonomy): domain Eukaryota; kingdom Metazoa; phylum Chordata; class Aves; order Psittaciformes; family Psittacidae; genus Nestor; species Nestor notabilis. The sequence continues at coordinate 9,779 of NW_009935630.1, read as the reverse complement.
GCTGAAGGGGACTTCTTTCGGTAGCATTCACCACTACAGTCAAATTTATTATGTGTGAAGCCATAACACAAAAAAAGGATAAGCCAGGCTTACAGACAGCAAGACCAGAAACCTCCATGTTACACTGGACATGCTGAGACTCATGGCTCGAATATGGCAACTAGTTTTTGAACACATCTATTTCCCAGGTAGTCTGGAACAATAGCAACAAAAGCACTATGTTCTCACAACTGTTAGAATTGTATTTAAGATAGCAGCAGACGACAGAGGGAACAGGGCTAAGAGGAGAATATTTAGCATTATCCATAAAAATTTTGAGGACAGAATTGAAAAACAAAGCTTTGGGACTTTGGAAAACATCTTTCATCCCCCAAACAGGTGGCGGATGAAAGCTGGTCATGATGTGCCAGAACACCTCTCTTGTTTGTGGCTAATGATTACAATACTCTCAGTACAAGGAGACCGACAATACTGCGGAAATGGGGATGAACAGAAAACTTAGTAAAAAACACATCCATTAGAATAAAGACAACCTACCAAGACATAATATTAATGGTACACTCATCAATATGCTTGGTACAAGACTATACTTGTTTACTTCACCCAGCAGTTTTTGTGGAAGAGCTGTGATAATAGTATCATCTACCAAATAAAGTCATCATCTACCAAATACATACAACCATTTCCTTCCCATCTGAATGACTTTTAACTGTGAGGTCGTTCAATACTTGGTATGTGACTATTTTACATTTGCCTCAAGCAAGCTTTTGTACTTGATCTTAACAAGTCTGACCAGGCATGGCAATTCTGCAGTTCTTTGAAACTTCACCCACCTTCCAAGACCAGCAACACAGTGTACAGCAATACAACAACCAGGTTCTTCACGAAATTTAACTTTAAGGAGGTTTAGCCAATCATCAACAATCTGGTTAGATGGTGGAGCACCGTCATCAAAGGGCCAATCCTAGAATATAGGATGACACACATAAATACCTAAGTATAGAACTCTTCATGCTGTATGCATACACAAAAAAAGTGTAACAATGGAAAAAAAGAGCTGACAGCTAAGGGAACCACTCGAGCTTACATTTTCTAGTAGTGTAACTATAGCAATATTAGGAATATAGTCCTTTCAATCAATTTTCATTGAGCAAATGATTTTGCTCAAAATTGGCTATTTTTTCCTGACAAGACAAGATGTCTGCACAGCTTTTGCCTCCCTCAGTGCTGGGATCCATTTGTAGAGTTAGTAAGGTGGTGTCAACAGGAATTATTTTTTGAGGTGGGGTGAGGGAGTGGGTAGGTTTTAAAACTCTGCTCCTATACTACTTACCAAAACCTGAATGCCTTCTTTTTCCACCGGAGCAGTGTCATAAGTAGCTTCACACACTCTTACCACTGTGGTAACACCGTATTTCTTAAGTTCCTAGGGAATGAAAAATAAAATAAAGAAAAAAAGAAAAAAAAAGAACTGCTTTAAGAGTAAAAGGACTTCACTTGCCACTGAATTTTCTCAGCTGGTTAGCTTAACAACTCACTCCAAAATATTCAGTAAGTAAACTCACGGACATGCTTGCCACCCTGTGAGGAACACAGACAGCTGAAGTAACTAAATTTGTGTGCTAATGCCAGAGACCTTTAACCTGTTGTTGCAAACATATCTGAAGATTAAGTTTTGTTACATTGGATCAGACTTTTTTCTTTTAAAATCAGATCCAGATAAATACTGATGAAATAAGTAGTCTATCTCCAAAAAGATAATTCCTTTTAAAGCAACAGGATGTTTCCTGGTTTGCAAAGCTACATACTTCACTAAAAGCATTCTGATGTGAGGACAGGTCAATACATTGTTCTAGTTCCCGAGTTACCATAACTAAAGAATAACAAAGTTTCGCTTTCCATTTTGTTATTACCCTCAACAACTAAAAAAAAAAAAAAAAAAAAAAATACAATCACTATTCATCCTTGCTGCAACATCCCATCATTGCCACTGAAATGACTGAAGTGTAGCCTAAGCATCTTTGGCCTAGTAGTGAGAGTATAAAGGCAAGCAAATGTTATCTCCTCTGTTTCTTGTAAATTATCCCACAATGAATGAAAGACTGCATTACAAGGTCAGACCTTACCAGGAGGTAACTTTGGAAGAACCTATTGTTAGAATACGTGCACCCACTTTAACTGTGCAGTTTATAGCTCTGACATGCTAGATGCAAGGTTCAGATGATATATTTGGAAACTAGCAATATATGCCAAGCAACCTGGCTTTAGTTAGTGAACAACTGCAGAATGTACCAAAATACTCAAACTAACTCCAGCAGCTCTGAATGCAGAGCAAGCCTACCACCACAAATTTCACTCAAGTAGTCACAATGACACTCAGAGGATTCCCTTAAGCTACACTAGAGCCATGAAAGCATATTGCCACCCTGTTATTTGTTCCTAAGCTTCTGATCCACAATGTATAGTTAATTATTCTCTTTCTAATCATTACACAATAGGTGGAAAGAAATGTTACACCACTTTAAATTAATCTAAATATGAATTCTTATCACTAGCCTGCCTTTGTATCATTCTACACATAACTCTGCCAGATAATTCCTGTTTTCAGACCTAACCAACGTACAACATACTATGCAGTATAATTATTTCTTTGCTTCACTTTCAGAAGTATGTTTTTGTGAATAGATTTGTCTGTAAGTCTTTGAAGCATGGCATCAATACTTGAAAAAAGTCAATACACAGTCTCAATACCTCTTCATATGGCTTCCACAGCTGCTATCAACTAGTAAAGAAGGAAACTGTTAATACAGCATGCTGTTCAGACATTAAAAAAAAAAATACACCAATAAGAATTTTGTCCTGGCCTTACCTCTATAAATTTGTTTAAGGTTGCATTGGTTGGATTGTGTGTGATTAGGAATCTCATGTTCTTGTAGGTGATTTCCACAGGAGCTGGGCGGTTCATTCGGGCCATATTGATTTAGATAAACATGCAACAAGGTTATGGAAGGATTCAAAAAAAAATCTAATACAGAAGTGATGTAGAGAAACTGAAGTCTACTTCACTATACTCCACGTGAAATTCTCAGTGCTTGGAAGTATGAAGTTGGGAGCAATGGGAAATGAAATGAACCTCCTAACAAGAAGCAGCAATTCTTCAATCCAGTAATACTGAGGCAAAAGAAAGGCAGTGCACTGAGGTTTACCCCATCCAGGTCTGAATTCTGTTGTTAAATGCTCTGCCAATTTCAATTCAATACTACTTATCCTGGTCAACCACTCTTAGGGGGGCTTCTTGGTGGAGTAGTAATGAATTTCTACAGTTCACTTGTCTGCATAGAGGTCGTGCTGTGCCTGGCAGTAGTCTCCACTGCCCTTCAGAAACTCCATAAATGTGTGACCAAGAACACCACAGAACTGCTGTAAAGAGAAAAGGGAAAAAAAAAAAAAAAAAGAACAAAAACATAATGAGCACAGGTGAAGTAAGGCTGAAGACACCAAGCATTATATAGAATTAAAATTAAAACCAGAGCAACTAAGCAGTTCCACAAGTTTTATATTTTAATCCAAGAATAAGGTTTGCACGAGAATCCCACTAACCTTTCTTAGCAAGGATTACTTGAAAATAAATACATTTACCTAATACAAAGTTTGCATATAGGGTTGTTTCAATACCAAAAATGGAAATGTATTAAAATACCAATTCAAATGTGATAAACATAGCAAGACGACACCAAGTTTTAAGAACCCCTGTATTTATATAAAGCATAGCTTTTCCAGGATACCCATACAACTGTATTTTCCATTCTGAACTGGGAGATGTACAACGTGTACTAAAGTTATACCGACCTTAAGCAGTCCCAGGAAAGCAAGGATGAGATTCCTTGAATACTCAAACCGAGCATCAAACAATTTCTAGTGTTTAAACAAAACTACTAGTCTCCACATAGATGTAGAATCACTTGTCTTAAAGGCAAAAGACTTACTTTGCATGTAAGCATCATTAATTCACATACAGAGCAGGCAGTTAAAAATATAATTCATCTAAATCCACCTGTCTCAAATAGGAGGCTGTGGAAGCAAATGCAACATCTTTGTGGCCCCAAAAAAATGTGTGAGCTTTGGAACATATTTTGAGACTTTTAAGTCACGCAGATTACTGACTAAGGAACATTTCACACACTAAAGGCTGAAGACTCATGGCAACCTTCAGCTGCTTTTAACTGCCTTTTTACACTATGACTTTATTAATATTCCAAGATAGCAGTAATAGTCTAGCTAAAACCAAGTAATATCAGTTCTTTGCCTTCATAAATCTAGTTTCTAGCAAACAGAAGCCGTAACTTCACTGTAGCAGCAAAGCTACAGCAGCTTTTAAGCTACAAGTGAGCTCTATGCATCTGTCCACACATATAATCAGTGCAAGCGTAGGTGAGAAAATAAGAAGAGACAGTATTTCAGTGCACTACACTCAAATCTTCCCATCCAAAGGACCATGAAGCCTGTGCTGAAAAGCTTTCCAATCATAAAATTAAGATAACTATACAGTAAATGCTGGTAATAACCAGTGTCTTCATAAGCTTTCCCAAAGGGAAAGAAGAAAAAGTGACATGCAAATAAATCATGGTCATTAACTGCCATCTAGGATTTGGAGTTAGTCCAAGATCCCACTACAGGCATTAAATCATATACCATAAGACTATAGTAAGTCTATAAACCAAAAACTATTATTAAGCAAAAGTCACAACAGACCAATAGTGTAATAATAATTGTTGAGTTTTCAAAGAAGTGTAGAATTATAGAGTAGTTGTTGAAAGGGACCTTTAACGGTCACCTAGGTATCTTACCACTACAAGAGTTCTTAAAGACAACTACAATTTAAAGAACTGCAGCAGTGTTTTATGTTGCAGACATGGCTTTGCTCCATTCATAATTCCAGAGAAGAGGAAGTTCAGTAACAGAGTAGTAGTAACAGAAAAGATCATAATCATTAGAAGACTGAACTCTTAACAGATGGGTAGAGCTGCATCGCACAATGTTGCAAACAACCTTTAAAAAACACAGACCAAAACACAACCAGGCATCCTTTTCTTATTTTTACACAGCTTCCCTGTAAGAAGTTTTAAGGCTTGCAATAAAAACAAAGCAAAACCAAAACAAAAAAACAAAAAAAAAAAAACAAAAACGAAAAACAAACCCAAAAAACCCACCAAAACAAACCCCAAAAAAACAAAACAAAAAACCCCAAACCAAAAAACCCCCCAACCCTCCACATCCAAAAAAACCCCATCCCAAACAAAACCTGCTAACAAATACAAGAAACTAGTAAGACAGTTTGATATGCACTAGGCTGCCACTCCAGATACTACCATACCCATTTCTGTATGGGCTGTAGGATTAAGTTTTTGTTTGTAATAGCTTGAGGAACAGTGAGAGCTCTAAATGTAATAGGCATGAAAGGAGTAAGGAAGACCCTCTGAAGTCAAAGGCCAACAGCATAACAGGAACCAGGAGAATTCAGACTCAGAACTCCAAGATTCATGGTCTGGCATACCAGCCATGCCCTAGCACAGGAAGGTAGGTGTGTATCAAAAAGACTCCTAGGATTAGACCTAGGGAACACCTAAAAGAGCAACTGGAAAGAAAAAATAAAATAAAATAAAATAACAAAAGTTAGCTTATTTAAAGTCACTTTAAATTAGTTCAAGAAGCAGAACAACATAAAAAGGACAGGACAGCTTTAAGCAGATACAGCTGTACAAGGTCTTGTGCCACTTTTCACATGCACTGGCAGATCTCTTGTTTATCTCTACTAAGACTGCTAAGAAGAGCCATAGCCAGTCTTTCTCCCTCATAGAGTGAAGGCTGTCAGAAACAGAAATAGAAAAACATGCAAGTGAGCTTGAGGAGATAGAATGGGGTCGCTAGGATAAATAAAAGACCTTTCAATCTGCAAGATGGAGATTTTTGGGGAGGAAAGACTGTAGAGTAATTGTAAACAATAAATACAACCCCATACTGAGGAAGGCAGGAAGTAAAAAGTAATCAGGATTCATCCAGCCTGGTAGGCATTCTGCCTTAGTACACAATTAGGAGTACTCAATATGATACCAGACAATCTGATCACGGGGGTAAATAGGAGGACAGGCGGCAGAGCATTAGCCAAGTAATAAATCCTACTTTTTAAATGCAGATTGTTAATCATATCTAGAAACTGGGTGCACAGTTCAAATTCTTATGCAAAGTTCAAGCAAGTATATTACACAATATTGAGTTCTCACTGTTTGCCTTGGCAACTGCTGCTGCCCCATTATAAAGGAGCAAAGCTCACACTTCGATGTGAATGCCACCACTTCTCACCATTTCTAGTCAGAAAGCTCCACATGCAGACCAACTTCTTTGGGCAGCAACACACTGTACTATCCTTAAGACAGCTTTGCTAACCAAGTTTAGTTCTGTTCCAAGAGTCAAATGAAAATTAAAGACAAGTAGTACCCTGCCATACTGTTTGTGTTATGGCATTAAGCCAGAGTACAAGGCTCCACCTTTCAGCAAAAAGACTTGGAGGATAAGAAATCAGCTATAAAAATAGTGTTCTAGTAATTAAGACCACTTCAGACTTACAGAAAACTCAAATTACATGAGCAACTTTTGAGAGGCTTGGAAATACACTTTAAGATTACTGTCTCAGACAGTTAACTAGTTGGTAGGTAAGCTATCAAAAAAGTCACGCTAACGTATGAAAGTGTAAGGCTGCGGAAGTGAAACTCAAATGCAGAGTATTGTATGCTTAACAGCAACTCATCCATTTGTACCATCAAGCTGGGTATTCCAGCATATTCCTTTCAATTTACATGTGAGTTTTCCTTGAGGAAAATTAACACACCAGATTGCAGTTGTTCCTATCAGTAATTGAAAGCCAAACATTTAGACTGTTAGACCCATCAAAATAAACTTGGAAAACAAAACTAAGGTTAATACACCAGGATCACATATTAAGAGAAGGTATCCTGTCCAATATGGGAAAAAGTCATGCTAATTATGATTGTACCATCTGTCATCATTTATGCTAAGAAAAGTTAGAGGAAGTAATCTTGAAAAGAAAAGCTTTAATTCATGACTTTCTTTAGGGCTGGAAGCTAAAGTATCTGTCTTCATTGACAAGCAGATTCAGGTGCTTGTTAAATCTGGGTTTGAAACAATCACTTGTGTCTGGCAAAAACTGCTTATGAAAGTAACTTATGAGATTGTTACTGATAGGTGGAGAGCAGAGAGGTGTAAGGTTATCCTATGCTGTTGACATTCTTGTTCACAACTAGGTAGCATCTTGAGAAGCATGCAAACAAAAGCGCTTGTTTACAGTTACATGACATTTCATCACCTTCAGGAGATGTGCAAGATGGTTCACAGATGCTCAATCCACCTGCTCATAGACCAGAAACATTTATACCCAGAACCAACTACGTGCTACCACATTCTCTGAAGTCAAGACCTATCACTTGCTCAACTATTGAAACCACAGGATCAGAGCCAGAAAACTAGAATTACGTTTCATTACAGTTTGAGAACACCTGCACATAAGTTCATTGTTCTAACTTCCTACCCAACAAAAAGTTACTGAAGGACAGAGGGACAAATACCCCTGACTTTCTCTTATTACCCAAGGCCTATGTAGCAACTGCTAAGGCAGACAAGGAGGAGTGGGGGGGTACAAACTGCAGAATCATTACACAAAGTAGAGGCACACCTTCATTAGGTATTGTTGACATGATGGATCTCCTATCTACTGGTCACATGAATGCCTGTATTACAATATCAATGATGATAACGCTACCCATTTTGAACCAGAATATATGCATGTATCACAGAGGGGAGATTCCAAAGGTTTATCATAAATTTGTTGCAACATGCTCTCTGAAGGATGTTTCTTGTGATTCAAGAATGCAGTTTAGGGGCAAGAAAAAATTGTCTCAAAGCTTCCTGTCTAACAAGTCAATACAGCTTCCAGAGATGATGAAACTGAGGCCATGTGGTTGTGTTTCTAATTCTGCTCAGACCATGAAAAAAAACACCTCCAAACCCACAATCCTCCCCACTCCCCAACCAACCAAAAAAAAACCCCACAAAGAAGCTTTAACAGATATTGGGAAAAATAAGAAATCACAGAAACCATCCCTTTGTCTAGTGCATCCTCCCGAGTTTCTGAACGCAGTGTCTCAAAATGACTTAACACTGTCACTTCAGTAGCAAACAACATGAACCCTGTCATTCTACTCAAGAATTACTCCATTATGTTTAAAGCAGCATCAGGAGAAATTTAGCATATAGATGCAAAGACAGTTACTGCTCCATTTTATTGAGTCTAATAAGGGTATAAGTGCCAAACAAGAAGTTTAACCTGTGAAGAAAACTGTAAGGAGTTATGGATTTACATTTAACACAGAAGTACCTCTTATATTGATCCGATAAGGTGAATTTTAATTTTTTTTAATAAAGTGACAATCTGCTACTTGGATTGTTCAGAATTCAGTAATACTCTGATCTGGGTGCTCTGGTTAATCTTTAAGAGAACAAGTGATCACTTACAGTCAGCCCACACAGTGGGATAGATCCAGCACTCTTACGTGGCATGTATTCTGTCAGAACAGAAAGGTTGCACAAGACAGAAGTTATTAGATAAGGCTAAATTCTATTTATTTACTGCCTTACTGACACATTTAGTTTCGACAGGACAATGACATTCTTCTCTTCTGGCTCCTGCTCTGTCACTCATTTTTCTTTCTCACTCTCACATCTCCTCTCGTGGCTGTGCAATTTCCATGCTGCTGTTTCTACATTTTTCCACCTGAAACAATTCTGTTCCTGTATGACAATTTCAAAACTCTTTGCTGTTCCATCAATGGAATAGTAAGAGCTGACATTTAAGTGTCATCTTCAGGTTTTTTGATTTCACAGTTTTATGAGATTACAAGGAGACAGGGTTCATACACTTGAGTCACTCACTGCTTGGAAAAGACCCCGCAGATGCAGGAGACATATTGGAAAGTTGTCTCCAGCAGCAGTAAGAAACACCAGAATCACAGGACCCTTGTGCTACAGAGAATGTTGTATTATTTGTAATGTTTGCTCTGTGCGTGGCTGGTTATGAGACCACAACCAACATTTGCACATAACCACCACTGATCCTGCTTCTATTACTGTAGATTACTTCATTTTCATAATGCTTTGTCTTTCTTGCTTCCCCACTTTTGAAGGGCATACTACCACCAGCAAGCCTTCCATTGTTTGTGCACTGCGGTCACAGATGTTAGGCAGCAACCGGCACCGAGACTACCTAGGAGGGGGGAGGGAGAGGAGGGAGTTGGCAAACATCTGAGGAAAGCAAAAACTTCAGATGCTGAAACTGTGATCCATCTCCGGAAGAAAATGCCTTCCTCGAAACGCCTGATGGCAAGATCCTAAAACCAGCTTCAGTTAAAACTTGACCACGTTCGTGAGCGTCTGAGGGATAATGGCACA
>NW_009935630.1:0-229 GCF_000696875.1 Nestor notabilis | reverse complement strand
ACGCCCCCGGGTCTCCCAACCCAGCCACTTCAACGTGTTCTTTTAAATGACTCCCCTGCGGACTTCTTATCCCGCCGAAGAGCCATCTAAAAGCCCGGCCTGAAGAAGGCCGGCTGCACACGGGAGTTCAGGTATACCCCACCTCTGCTGCGTAGAAGTCCTATCTGAAAGGATTCACGTCCGCCGGAGACAAAGCAGCAGCTCGGCCGCCCTCGCGCCGGCGGCGGCC
>NW_009935629.1:629-901 GCF_000696875.1 Nestor notabilis | reverse complement strand
AGGACCTCAGAGCCCGGACACCCGCTGGAGACCACAATGACCCCAGGCTCAGACCCAGCCTGGCCTCCCCAGCGTGTGCAGGGACACGCAGCTCTCCCGCCCCACAGGAACACTTCCCTCACAGCACATGCTCATGCACCACACAGCGTGAGTTCCCAAACCTTCCCCATGGCCCCACTCCATCTGCAGGCGCTCCCACCCCAACAACGGGCAGGGATGAGGCATCCGCAGCCCAGCCGCTGCGTGCGTGCTGGGGAACACCTGGCCAGACC
>NW_009935629.1:0-213 GCF_000696875.1 Nestor notabilis | reverse complement strand
CTGGCAGGATCCAGGCTCCCTGCGGTGCACGGGGATGGGGCACATGGATGTCCCCGTTGGGGGGAAGCTCGCAGCATCCAGCCCTTGGCACCGGCTGAGCCCCGCAGCAGCTCCTCCCGGCACAGGCGGCCGAGGAAGTAGGTCAGGTTGTGGGAGGTTTGGGAAACGCCGCGGGAGCCCGAAGGTGTCCTGCCTGCGGCGGGAAGGGTGTCA
>NW_009935628.1:0-13442 GCF_000696875.1 Nestor notabilis | reverse complement strand
TAATATATATTGGTATACATATATTGGCATACATAAATATATTTGCATATATTTATGCACGCACACATATATATTCCTCCTAGCATATACTTTAATAAAAATCTTCACTGTTCAGAATGGATATGGGTTAATATGGAGCATTACTTAGAATTTATTCTCTAAAAAGACTCCACAGATGCAAGTGGATGCTAACTGCCTGCTGCTAGAACAATTTGCCCTCCATCCTGAATAATATGTTTAATCATGCCATACAACTGCCAGCAGCATGTTGACTAATGCTGCTTCAGCCTGCATGCTGTGTAGAGACTGGTGCATAAAGATACGCATGGGAATGGATTTAAACGGCAGGCAGAAACTTTACTAACATATCACTGGGAAAAAAGTGCTGGCTTTTCGACTTTCTAAAGTTGTCATATATCAGTTATTAAACTGCAGACAACATGGAAATTTAAATAATACAGATATAAGTAGTACAATATTTGTTGTCATTTTCAAAGCCTGTTGTAAAAATGGATACGGAGATGGATTTTAGGATTTGAGAGGATTAGCTTGTTGGTTCCCAGTAACAGATATAAGAGTATTTGGAATGCTGAATATAAGAATAAGGTAAGTCTTAACCAATATATTATGTATATAGATGATATATTGATGATATATATGAAAAGGAAGGCTATATGATTCATGTTAATAGCATAACAACAGCATTATATTGCTGGGTATTCATGTCAGGTTTGAAATACATGCACACCAGGTAATGAATCTGTTTCAACACCGGAAGTCCTTACAGATGTTTAAGGTGCCTTCAAAGTTAATATCTGAGGACACTATGATCCTGATAATATTATAAGGAAGAGGTAAGTGCATTTTCCAATAGAAAAAAAGGTATGTATGTTCTGTGTTTTATTAGGTAAAATGCAATAGTTTGTACATAGATAAGTGAATTGAGTAGGTCACGAATTAGAAACTGCAGCTTTGAGGCTTTTGTTCTGATGAAGAAATGCCTCTTTTGCTAAAACAGGTAGCTGTTGTTCATTTGGTTCATTTTCCACAAAGCCAGATAGACTCTAAACATGGTAACAAATTGTTAGGCTAGTGTTGTCTCCATAACGGTCTAACAAATCAACAGCTGCAATGTTGTAAGAAGGAATGTTAAAACATACCTTGCATTTTTACTGTACATTAATTCCTGAAATGATTTTGACCGATTTTCATGTGTCTGCTTCAGAAGATGAACCTAATTAAGGACTGGCTGATTAAACAGCTGGTGTAACTTGTGGCCAGAAGGAGCATCCCTCTGCAGCTTCCCCAGCAATCAGCTCTGTGGTGGGTTGACCCTGGCTGGACACCAGGTGTCCACCAAAGCTGCCCCATCACTCTCCTCCTCAGCTGGACAGGGGGGAGAAAATGTAATGAAAGGTTAATGAGTCGAGATAAGGGCAGGGAGAGATCACTCACTAGTTACTGCCGTGGGCAACAGGCTCAACGTGGGGAAAAATCAGTTTAATTTATTACCAATAAAATCAAAGTAGGATAATGAGAAATAAAACCAAATCTTAAAAACACTTTCCCCCCACCCCTCCCTGCTTCCTGGGCTCAACTTCACTCCCAATTTCTCTACCCTTTCCCTGTCAGTGGCACAGAGGGGAGGGGAGCGGGGGTTGCAGTCAGTTCATCACATGTTGTCTCCCAGCACCTACTCTGTGAACTCATTCTTCAGCATGCAGCTGCCATGAGCAGGCTGATACCACCCGGGCTGTAGGATCACCAGGGTGATACCTCTTCAGGCAAGATCTGTCTGGGGGATATAGCTTATGGAGCTATTTAGGATCTTACTCTCTAAGATTTATTGTCCCTGCCACCACAGTAATCCAGCTACAGGTGAAGGGGTAAATGGCTCTCATGCATGGGTAGGGATTGCATTAAAAGGAAGCAGTATTTTAAAGCAGTTTTGTGAATAAATTAATCTGTAGCCGTGGTGCTAACGGAGTGTCTATTGCACTGATAAGAAGAGGTAAGGAAGCAGGAACAGGGTGAGGGGTTCTTCTCTGTGGGAGGGTGGTTAGCTAATCATCGTCAGACGCAGAGCTGCAGCACTGCGGCTGGGTGGGAGTCTGACTTCTCCATTGCTAGAAGAGGAAAAGACACCGTGTTCATCTCAAACAACAACTCTGTGCACTGTTTTGCTCCAAAACCCACTCGGTGAGATAACAGAGTGGAGTCTGTGAATAATTTCCCTTGTGATATTACTGGATGCCTCACTATTACCATTGCAATGAGAAATACCTGTTGTTGGTAGAAATACAGTCAGATGTTGAACATTTTGCTGCAATTCTATTCACTGCCAGCAACTCTATTGGCAAGATGCAGTTGGAGGCTTTCAGGAATGTTGGAAGGTATACATACTCCTTGGGGATGAAATAAAATACTGTGCTTTTTGTAGATATGGTAATAGATTATTAAATAAAGCATGAGAATAAGAAGTAGGCAAAGCATATAAAAAAATATTAGCCGTATCTGGGTTGATCAAATAGCTTACACCTCTGAAGTCTTTAAGTAGTTTATATTTTTACAGCATGATTTCTGAGCCCAGAGCACATTCCAGTATCACCTGTGTGAGACAGGCCTTTTAGAGTGCTCTTATTGCACTTCACAGGCCATTATCATCCATTAGGCAGAGGAAAAAGCAGAAGCACTGAGGAAGTTGTACCCAGTCATGCCTCTGCTCCTTCCTTTGTAAGAGACCTGCAAATAATTGCAACCTTCTTGTTGCTGGCTTAAAGTAGAAATGCTATGTTGGGGAAAAGGGCAGCTTGCTTTAGTTCAGTGGTTAATGGATGGATTTGCAGTGAAAAATAAACGATTAAAACCATTCGCAATATGCTTATTTCTGTTCACCTCCTTTCTCTCTTCTGGAAGTCTCCCCCCTTCCCTTCGTCCTGTTGCTTTCTTTAAACAGGAGGGAGAATTATAAAACTTCAGATATCTATCATTCCTAAGCATTTTACATACCTCACTTACCTGCTATGAAGTGATGATTTTCAATACGTTTAAGCTAAATTTCTCTGAGGTGCAAGTGCTCTATCCAGAGATGCCAAACAAAAAGGTCTTTACAATGCTTTTTTTATCTGGTGTGAATGATGCTTAACGAGCTAATTTGAAAGAAAGTAGTAAAACAATGGAGAAATACTCTCAGAGGAATGGCTGCAGAAGTCTATGACTGTAAATCCATACCAGATAAAGTCTATAATTTCTGATGTTAGAAATGAAAGCAAAGAACTGAAAGCAAGAACATGATAGTTAAGCAAACAGTAAACATGCCCCACTGGGATTACAAATGCCTAGTACAGCCAGCTTGCTCTTTTGCAATGGCAAAAAAGCAACTAAAGCTTTAGAACTTGATTTCAAATAACAAACCATCAAACATCAGGATGGCATTAAAATGAAGAATATTTTTGAAAAATAAATATATATTAGTCGATTTCGTAATGAGTCATCAGCATCTTCTGACATGGACCTTTGCAGTTTGCTGTTCCTTGTTGACATTAGTTCATTTTGACACATAAAATGGGTAAGTTTAAATCTGTAACCTCAGAATTGCTATGCAGAAGAGAGAGAAAATAATATATATGTATTAAAGAGTGTTACTATATAATACCATGCCTGTATAACTGCTGTTTAAATGCCATTGGTAAGTAGGGCTAGTTGAATAAATAACTGCAGGTATAATATGGCTACGGAAAGACGGAATGGAAAGATTTCATCATTGGAGAGGTGGGACAAGAATGCTGCCACCTGAGTGCCAGTTGTCTCCATGGGCATTGGTTTAAATATTGAAACTGTATAAGGAAGAGAAATGGAATACCTACCTTGACAGAAATGAAAGCAAATTCAGCATCATTTGGAGAGGGGAGGAAACAATTATGATGACAACAAATTCAAATAAACACAGCCAGTATGGAAAGACAACCCTGCTGCAAGCTCTTAATGTATTCCAGTTGTTTTAATGGTGTGTTGTTAGATCACTCATGTTGCACCAGCAGTCACTTCAGATATGACGCAGCACATAAGGTTATGATGTAGCATCGTAGACGCAACAGGCCACAGCAGGGAGAGTGTAATAGCAAGACGTGAACAGAAAAGTGTTCTCCAAAGTGATTCTGAATTTTGGGTACTTCTCATTCCTGCATTTGAGCTTATAAGCCATGAGGCAAGGGGGAACAAAGTATTTCAGCTGTAGCTCTTTCTTGTTAACACACAATTGGGTCTTTGCTACCCTTTGTGGTAGCAGAGCAAAAAACTTCTGGAGGGTGTATATGCTGACCTGTGGGACTGAATAGCACCACAGATAGGAATGCAAAATCAGAGAGCACTGACACAGGTTAGCTTTATAGAGCAGAACACCAAAGATCCAAGATAAGTCAGGACCTCTTCCCCAGTTCCAGGAAATTAACTTTGAAGTTCTTTTATAGACACTGAAGGAGATTGTTTATAAATTATAAAGTGTATATATATGTACAATTGATAACAGAGTAGAATTTACAGGTATTTTGTAGCCCATAAGCAGCATGATAAGCTATATTCAAGACCCTTACTGGTGGCTGATTAGCTTTATCTCTGTCATTCTCCAGCTATCTGACAAATGGCCTACATCTGCCTGATAAGCTGGTATGGCAACAAAACGTGGCATTTTCTGTAGCAGGTGTTGCTATGAAATACTCATATAACTGGGACTGTCGGTGGTTAGTTGCTGTCACCCAGGAGTAAAAAATGTCCAGGAACACAAAGGACAAGACAATCTTATCTTCATAATATTCATTGCTAAAACAAGCAGCAGGATTCAATGAATTAGTTGTAGTTACTGAAAGAAAATAAAACCAAAATAGGAGAACTGACCCTATTTAGTGCACCCACTATACCACAGATTGGGATGCTTGTTCTGGATATTACTTATGATATTAAGTGATTTTCAGGCATCACCTCATGCTCTACTAGCTGTGAATGCACATGCTGGTGCAGGAGGAAAGGAAGAGGAACTACAGCTCTAACGCACATATGCAAAAGCACAGGATCGCTTGCCATGGTGATAGCAGCAGGCGCCACAATGACAGCAGCAAGTTACCATTCACCCAGCCAAGCTCTTCAGGTTACCAGTGATGCTGTAAGTGTTGAGTATTCCCTGGAAAGGATGCTGTATGGGGCTAGCAGGGCAACAGTGCTGCTGCTGCTGCCATCTTCATGTCTTTGCATTGGCAGCTGCAGCAGCATCACAAGGAAATACCCTTGGAGAGATAACCTCCTCTTTTGATGATCAAGGTGATCAACACTCTTCAGTAAATAAAGGTTTCTCTCACGTAGTAATTCACATGTAGTCAGTCGCCAGGTGCCTCACGATGACTAACTCTGGTAAGAGCACTTCTGCTAGCTGGGTACAGCTGACATGGGACTGAAATCTCAAAATGCCTTCACGACTCACTGCGGTTTGCAGCACACTGTGACACTCCAGCGAAACTTGACCTAGTTCTTGTGGTGGTAGCTGCTGCTGCTGCTTCTTCCAGACTCTTCGGCTGAGTGTGGTAAGAAACACAGGGGTTACATACAGCAGTTGTTTGCCTGTCCTGGGCCTCTTTTTGTAGATGGTATCAACCAGATTAAGCAACATCAGCTCCAGTTGCTTGGTGTTTGTGATTTTTGAAGCAAATGAAGGAAAGAGATGACTATGAATTGTCACAGATGTCAATCTTGGATCTTTTTCAGCCAGTAAATAATAGTGAGCCATAAAATTCCACTTCCAGTCTCTTTCTTAAACGGACACATAATCAGGGGTGGATCAAAACACAGGTGAGTCCATTTTACAAAGCTACTGCTGATAGGTATCTGAGCCAAGAAACTCACATCTCATATAACTGCCACAGGTGCAAGGTATGGTATTTATAAGCAGTTACACAGTCTTCAGCCATTTACAGCTCACTTCCTTGAACTCTGTTCATAATTTCAAACCTTTCAGTCTTCCAGCAGAAACAAGCTGACAGTGATGGAGGCAGAAGCTAGGCTTTCTTTCCCGGTAGGAACCCAAATGCAGCTGCTGCTGAATTTAGGATTAAAATAAACTCCTTGGTCTCTTCTAAGCCTCAGGACTCTGGAGATTTTATTCCTTTTCAGGTTATTTTACTCAAATTCAACCACAGTAAAAACATGCACAGAATGGAGTCTGGGGGGATGGGTAAACCTAAGATAAACTGGCAAAGGGCATCAAACAAGAAGGCCTGATTTTTTTCAACATTCCAAACTTAAAAACTAACTAGTAGTGGCGGAAGCCAACTCTTCTGAAAACCCCTCCTCCTTCACAGTGCCTCTGAAGTTCTAGCGCTTCCTATGAAGTTCTAAAATTAAGCCTGAAAATGCCGATTTAGATGTCTGATGTCAGCCATCAAACAATGGGATCAACCTCCTGAAGACCTTCGTCTGACACAGAAGAGTGAACTACTACAATCTACTCCTACTGGAATCGTTTTTAACAAACTCTCTTTTCTTCTCCTGTGGTCCTGATTTGTGCAAGGTTGCAAGCTCTTGCCTTAGGTTAGGGTGACCATTTGCTTCAAACATTCACCTCTGCCTAACTGGACTTCCCCACACTATCTTAACTGTACTTCCTTCCCTCTATGGTACACTTACCACCTTTCAACAGAAATACCATCCTATATGAGAAAACACAGAGTGCAACACACCTTCTTTTGTCCTTTCCTTTTCTTTCTTCTTTATATTAGCACAATGATCCTCCTTTCCTGGGCCTTTCGACAGTTTCTTTCTCCTCACATGCCTTAATACCAGGTCTATGTACATTTATTGGAAATAGGAGGCCAAAACTCAATGTAAGATAATATGAGATGATACTAGCCAGCCCTGCAAAAATATTTTTGTACAAGTAAAACATATGTAAAAGGATAAAGAGTTCTAAAAGGTAACTTAAAATTGAATAACAAACTCAAAAAAGGAACAGGGAGAAAAACTATTTTGCAGAGACTTGGGTCTCTGTCTAAATGAGACAGAAACAAACAGAAAAACAGAATCAGAGCATATCCAAGCTCAAAACACATCCAAAACTAATAATGACCAATGAGAATGAAATAAAAAACTAGTCATAAAATTATTTGATGAGATACATAAGTCAGAGTGACTTAATTGTCACAAAGCATTTGTTTTAATTAAGATAAAGCCATTGGATTGGGGCACTCTCCATATTCAGTCTTGAACAAGCTGGTCCAGCTTGTCATTTATTTTTGATAAATTTGGAGACACACATCTGGGAACAGGGACTGTTACCCTGTCACATTGCAGAAGTTGCTTTTGCTAATCCAATTTGATGGTGAATATAAAAAGCACAATAATATTCTGTATATGTAATTGCTGAATTTAATATTCACTCTAGTAGTTTTTAAAATACACATAGGAGATAAGAAATTTGCCTTCATTCCTCTGTTATCCCAGGCACCCAGATTTATTCACTTTGAAGACATTCACAGAGACAAATAAGGAACAGCTATTTGCACAAACTTCTGAATAGATTCAGTTAACTTATATGCCAGGGGCTTGGGTCTCACACTGCTATTCCTATTATCTCATGGAAATACAGATTTTGCTGGTTGGCTGTCCCAGCCAAAAAAGCCACTTTTCACTTCCAGTCAGTTTCAGTTGTTCTGGTGTACCAAGTAAGGTGATGGACTGGGAGGCTTGTCTTCCCAGGGTCAGTGGCCAAAGCAGCTCTTCCAGACTGCAGTTCAGAAGGAGGATGCGCTAATGGTCAGTGGCCAGAGACATTGCCCAGCAGCAGATTACTCATGTGCTTTGGGAATCAATATTGTAATATTTGTTTTCAGGTGAAAGTCACCCTCGTTGTAAAATCTAAGTTTCTTTCTGTGTCTTCTGTGTATTACATTGCGTGTATGAGCATGCGAGATGTGTTTTTCAGGCAATCTAAGCTAAAATCATATTGCTGCCAAAAGGTCTTACACTTCCCCTGGCCAGGACTCCGTATTCCCATATGGTGGCATAGTCTCCTGAGCTTAACTAGTACATTAATCTGACTGACCACAAATCCTTTTTTTTTTTTGTGTATAAAGTTTGTGTCCAGTCATTGCACATCTACATCAGGTTCTTTAATTGACAGAAAATGAAGTGAGAGAACACAGGATTGGAGTGTGGGTGGGAACACCAACATCTCCTTCCCTGCTTTTGGTGGTACCATGCTCTTAGGTTGCCTGGAAGTAAATCAGCTTGTTACCTCCAGTTATGGTTTGTTTAGTAAAACAGTTACTATCTGATGTTTCACAACTGCAGATAGCATTTAAACTATGTAAAATGAAACTCAAAGTCTGGTTTTTATTTCAAACACTTCGCTTTTACAAATTTGTCCTTCCTCCCAGCAGTTTTCTGCATGCCATTTCATTCCTTTTCTTCTTGCCATGCAATACAGCCTTTCACCTCCTTTACCCCTCAAATTCCTTCCACCCTGGATTTCATCAGTGAAATCACCTTAAATTTACCCTAAAATAATTGAGGATTTTTTAACAGACTGTGAATTGAAATTCAGGTCTCACATGGTTCTGATTTTGCAGTGCAAATTATCCTGGAAAATGTGGCAGCAGACTACAGAAACTAGAAATCTATGGCAGTAGTTGGAAAAATCTGTGGTCAGGAATATCACCATACTATATGGAGGAAACATACAACCAAGCTGAAAATAAAGAACAAATCAGTCCCATGGGTCAGTCCTTCAGCTGCAGCGTCTGTGCCACACGTCAGGACAAATGTCTTTCATAAAAACATAATTTGACAGAACTTTGGAGGACAAACTGTGTTACTGCTGCTGTAATGCCAATAAGTTCTCCCCTAGACTGTTCCTGATAAGTGTGTTGTTCATTCCCACCCATTCCAGCTGAGGAACAGATAGCCTTCGGGAGAGGTTTACCATGTATTTTCTGTGAGCCAGAGGATCAACAGCTGAAAGCTCTGTGAGTGTCTGTGCTCAGACCTGCTGAACCCCTCATGATGTTGTGTTAAAAGGAGATAAAAAAGAATTGGGAAAAGGACTCCTCAGGATGCTGTCTTAAACGAGATAAAAAAGAATCGGAAAAAAGCTGTCTCCGACAAAGTCCCTGGTGGACATGGCAGGTGGTTACTTTTGGATGAACATCTACAAGATGTGAACAGTGTTATTAGGTAAAGGATTTGAGAGCAAGCAGAGAACGTTGCAGTCGTTTAAGGGCAGGAAGCTGTTTGAGATGAGTCCTGTGAGCTGTTGGTGCTGCAGCAGGACTTCTGACTGACTTCATCCAGTATTTCTTCTGATTACTGGGGGAGTGTGTGATTGATGTTAAGAACTGAGCTGACCCCATCGATGCCATTTTGTGTATCTCTGCCAATAGATGTGAACAAAATCAGCTGCTGGTATTACTCTCTTATACTGCCCCAGCTCTCATTAACAAGGCAGCCTGAGCGCAGCCCTTTCTTTCTGCATCCCCACCAGCTAACCCCTGGGCTGGGGTAACAGCCCTTGCCTTTTGGCCACATGCTGTAGTTCTCCATAATTTTAAGATGTTTAGAGGCTAGGACTATTTAATTTGCTCTCTAACCTTTTTATCTTGATTCCTGCTATGGATTTTTTCTTCATATGTCAAACGCATAAGAGAACAGCATTCAAAATGTGAAATAATTAGGAGAGCTGCAATGGCACACTGTATTGTTCTCCTGCATATAATCTGAATAACTTGTTAGCAGCAATGTCCAGGAGTGAGTTGTTTCAATTTTTCCATTCTTCCTTTTTGCAGAAACCATCTTTTTCAAGCAAAGGCCAGTTATTGGTTTGATGGCCTTTAAGCATGGTTTTGTAGCTATCAACTGGAGAGAAACTTGGTTTGTGTTTGGCTGTAGCTCAAATGACTGATTAGATACAGGCAGCTTTGGGGCCAAGTCTGGAAGTGCACTTGATTCATACAAACACATTGTAAGTATGTGGCTATCACAGAGCTATATTTCAGTTACGTATTACACCTGTTGATTTCTCCAGCATGATCTATTATTGCCAGAAATGGGAACTGAAGTGGGATAGTAGATATGTGACTACTGATAGGTGGGAAAAAACAACAGTATGTTAATTTTATGTCAATTTTGGTACGTGTATCCCAGCTGATGTTTTGCATTTGCAGAGTTTAAGAATTTCAGAAATTACATTGGGATAAAAAAAAAAGGACATCTCTGACTGAGCAACCTCCATAAGCATTGGTATGGTTAGCTTATAGCAACGGTAGGTAATTGTAAACTTACCTGCAAAGAATTACAGTATCATTCCAAAAGCTATTTGTGAATATTTGTGAATCAGCCATTCTTGTGAACATGCCAGACAAGAAACAAACGTGGTAAATAGCATCAAGGAAGATTACCCCTGAATTTATGTCTCTCCAAAGCTGCTGGATAGGGAGTCAAGAGAGTCCTGCCTTCTTTGGAGTCTTTTTACTAGTTCTGAGAGCATCTAGCTACAATGTGTGCAAATGCACACACATAAAAGAAGCAAGCAATGCAAGATCAGGTTCAGCATTTCCTCTTTCAGGGCTAATGCATAGCTAGCTCTTGAATTAAACCGTCTTTCTAGTAGTTGTACCTTTGTTTACTTAAGTATAGTTGTAGGATAAGGAGGCATGGATGTACCAAGTTACATTAGGAGTTAAATTAGTATGGAATAAGCAAATACCAGGTTACCACTGAGCACTACTGTTCCAGTAACAAAAATAGATTCATACTTAGAATAATTTCCCTATAATAATGCCGATAGATGCTCTCTATAAAAAATGAGATTTCTCACTGGTTTCATTAATAATAAAGTAATTTATGTGTGCTTGGGCTTGGAAACCTGTTTAATTACTTCTGTTATAGTGACATACTAGTTCAGCACAAAGTGTTGTTATTTAAAATCAAGTTCTAAAGCTTTAGTTGCCTTTGTGTCATTGCAAAAGAGCAAGCTGGCTGTACTAGGCATTTGTAATCCCGGTAGGGCATGTTTACTGCTTGTTTAACTGTCACATTCTTTCTTTCAGTTGTTTGCTTTCATTTCTAATATCAGAAATTATAGACTTTATCTGGTATAGATTTACAGTCACAGACTTCTGCAAACATTGCTTTGAGAGTGTTTCTCCATTGTCTTACTACTTTCTTTCAAATTAGCTCATTAAGCATCAGAGGATTATTCACACCGGATAAAAAAGCATTGTGGAGCATGGCTGAGCACTTACCATCTTGCTCTGGCTACATCTTGAACGTAAAATGTAAGCAAGAAGCTTTGTGTTTAGTTCAGAAAACAAACAGACCTGCCAGGATGGCAACCTGGATCTGCTCCCTTCCTATCAGGCACCATCACACTTGGGAGGGAGAGGAGAGGTGAAGAGAGGAAAGAAGAGGGGAAGGAGGGGATCATATCTTTCAAAAGGAGCAAGGTGGAAGCTTGGACCAGCCCACCTCACAGTTGAGATGTGGTTGCACAATGCAGGACTATAGCCAGTGAGCCATCTGGTTAATATTTCCTACCTTTAAAAGGGCTGTTCTACACCCTTTAGGATCAGTTCTGAGTAGAGACAGATTTTCATTTGGCTATGTATTTGGCATACTTGAAGTACAAAATGAAAGCAAAATAAGCAAAGGTAAACAATGTATTAAAAGGTCCAATGCCATGAGAAACTTGCCCTAGAAATGCATATCGATTCCTAAGCTCAGGCTTCCACCTGCATGACTGTAACTCAATAAAAGCATGATGATTCAGAAATAAATGTTTTAATTTCTGTTTATGCTTTAGTTACAAATATGTGTTTGTAGTTATTGTTACCCACCCAGGGGGGTTTAAGTCCCTTTAAGAGTCTGTAAGCATGATCTTTCTAATATTGTTTTAAAAT
Organism: Nestor notabilis; assembly: GCF_000696875.1. Classification (NCBI taxonomy): domain Eukaryota; kingdom Metazoa; phylum Chordata; class Aves; order Psittaciformes; family Psittacidae; genus Nestor; species Nestor notabilis. The sequence goes on along the minus strand of NW_009935628.1, from coordinate 1,506 downwards.
CTAGATGATGGAATAACCTTATTGTTGTTTCTTTGTGAATAATGTGTATATATATATATACATATAAGGAAGCAGAAAAAACTTAGGTACTGTGATACCCAAAATTGCTCTCAGGCAACTCATTACTCTGCTATGAAACCTTTTACTTTTTGAACATACTAAATACCGATTCTAGCAATTCTCTCTAGTCTCCCCAGTCACAGTGGAGCTGCTAAGGCAAGTCCAAAGGACAAGTGGCAAGAGTTAAAAAATGAAATGATCATCTATTAGTTGCTGAGATAGGTTCAGCTATATCAATAAAAGTTATTTATCATTGAAGAAGATACATATCATTTATCTTCAGTCTTTTTCATTCAGAAAGTGTAAATACTTTGCCATTTTGTAAGCAGTCAGGAGTATTTCCATACCTCTTTGTGAAACCACCTGACATTAGACACGTTTTCCACACAGAGAAATATTTGTCAGTTAGATCATAGCCATCTGACTTATTTATCACTTAGAAATGTTGACATTCTGATACATTGAAGTTTTACTTCACTAATTGATATAATTAAAATATCACAGCAAGGGGGCTTAATTTGAAATGCCTGTGAGCTAAATTGATTGCATATTCTCAGACTGAAAGTCACACAGAAGGATTTATTTTCTACTGATCTAGTCTGAAATCCATTCTGTATTGAAAGTAGGTTGCCAAGTGATTTATCTATGAGAGAGTAGGGTAATGTTCCTGCTTTGAATTCTGCTTTGAATCTTTAAAACTGTGGAAGTACATACAGACTGTCCTTTTATGATGTTTCCATTGCCAGCAAAGTCAGCTTGTGAAGTTTCTGCTTCTCAGTCCTCTCTGCCCTGTCTTTCCCAGCTCATGTAGAAGCCCTTTCTCAATCAGACATCCTGCTACAAACTTTCTCATTGCAATGATCTCTATTAAAATAATCAGTCCTCAAAAAGAAAACTATTATTTTCACCTGGTCTTTCCACCAATCTTTATTACAAAACCCAGCTGAATTGGTGCACATGAGGGACAGTGAAAGACAGTACAGGAGCAGGTAAACCAGGAAAATCTGGAATTCCTAAAAATCACTTTTCTGCAAAAGGAAGCATGCCCATGTAGCTTTGGTTAATGGGTCATTTTACCTTGCAATGAGGGACAGGACAACCTAGAATCACCTTTCACGCAAGTCTCTCTTCTCATGGAATAGCTCCAGTAAAGCCAAAAGGGTTGAACTGGTGTGAAAATGGAAAAAATTAACAAAATCAAGTTAGCTGAGCTTCTAAATGGGATCATAATCAAGCTCCTTCAGCTTAATTATCTCAGGCCATATGCTCAGCAGTAGCCCTGTACAGGGGGAAAAACAGATCCCCAGAGGACTGCTGTGTAAGCAGGTTGTGACCCTGTATGTCTGTGATTCAATGTGACGGGTCTCTGCCCTAGACCAACACCAGCCTGCAGGGCTACACAGCTGCAAACAGGGAAACTGTCCTGGGTTCAGCTGTAGCAGTCAT
>NW_009935627.1:243-1617 GCF_000696875.1 Nestor notabilis | reverse complement strand
GCTGCCGCCACCGCCTCCTCGTTCTCCTTCTCCGCGGGCTCGATCTCTTGGTTCTAAGCGGGCAGCGGAGACACAGTGAGAGCGAGGCGGGCGCAAGCGGGCTTGGGAGAGCCCCGATTCGTTCGCTTGTCGCACCGACCGAAAGCTCCAGCTTGTAGGACACGCATAATGCGGCCGCTTTTGTGTTTTGTTTCCTTTAAACTTCCACAAAGTTGGAAGATTACCTGCATATGACACCTTCCCTGGCATCCCAAAACATCCGCGCTTCTGGTGTTTCATTATTTTTTGTGCTACGTCTAAGGCTTTTCTCCCTTATTTTTTCACCTCTGTTAATTAATAAACAAAACAAAAAAATCAAAACATTCGAATTTTGCTCCTACTGAGTGTAAGCGGGGTTTAGCGCCTCCAGGAGGAGCCCCTGTGCTGGGCTCAAGGCCAAAAACCATCCCTGTGGTCCCACAGGGAAGCAGCAGGGCTGGGGTCGGCACTGCCGCCAGCGGGGATGGGTTTAGATGAAAAGCACTAAAGTCGTCACAGAATCCCAGACTGGTTTGGGTTGGAAGGGACCTTAAAGCTCATCCAGCTCCAACCCCTGCCATGGGCAGGGACACCTTCCACTAGAGCAGGTTGCTCCAAGCCCCTGTGTCCAACCTGGCCTTGAACACTGCCAGGGATGGGGCAGCCACAGCTCCTCTGGGCACCCTGTGCCAGCGCCTCAGCACCCTCACGGTGAAGAGCTTCTTTGTAGTGTCTAATCTAAATTTACCCTCTTTCAGTTTAAAGCCATCACTCCTTGTCCTACCACAGAATCACCAAATGGTTGGGTTGAAGGGACCTTAAACCTCACCCAGTTCCAACCCCTGCCACGGGCAGGGACACCTTCTGCTAGACCAGGGTGCTCCAAGCCCCATCCTGATGTTGTTTCCCATAGGCGATACCCTGACGCCTTCCCACTAAACCCAAAGCGTGGGGCAAACGGCACCAAATCCTCTTCAACCCCTACCCTTAGTCTCTAAATGATAAAGCTCCGCTGCTTTACTACCCAGCTGTGTCCTTCTCCTCACTGCATTGCCTCTGCGAGGCCACCACAGTGGACCCCAGCTGTCCCCATCCACAGCTCCCATCCCTTGTCCCATTCCGGGGTCCCCAAGATGAGCTCCTGTGCCTGCTCCCCCAGAAACCAGCTACAGAAAGGACCAATTCTGCTGCCCCAACACCATGCAGTAGTACTAAGTTAATCACAATTACCACCATATTTATGCTACTACCACAGATCATCACCCAGCGCAGAGTGGACCCTCGGAAGAGGCAGCTGGAGCCCGCAGGCGCCATTCTGGGAAGAGGGAAGGTGAGTGATGGGGCACCCGAGGAGCG
>NW_009935627.1:0-202 GCF_000696875.1 Nestor notabilis | reverse complement strand
CGCCGGCCGCGGCGGACCCGGGGCTCAGGAGCCTGCATGCACTGAGAGGGAAATAAGCACAAACCCACCATTCCACCTCTGCGCTGCCCAAAATGGAACCAACACTAAGATTTGGGTCAAAACCAGGTGTTCTCGCCAGCGCCCAAACCCCGGCGACACCCCCGTCCGCCTTCCCCCGCTCCGCGCCACCACACGGGGGTGC
>NW_009935626.1:3578-4228 GCF_000696875.1 Nestor notabilis | reverse complement strand
GGATTCTGGGGTCCCCTGAGCACCCCATGTTCCTGATGGGCACCCCAGCTTCCCATGGTCACTCCACGTTCCTGGTGGGCACCCCATGTCCTTGCCAAGCACCCCAGGTTCCCCCGGGCACCCCACTCTCCTGCCCTCCCCCCCAGCCTAACACTGCTAAATCCCTGCTGGGTCCCACAGGCCCCCGAGCAGCCCATGTCCCTGCCGGGACTCCAAGCACCCACATCCCCAAGGAGTGCCTGTTCCCCCTACATGGCTGTGGGTCGAGCTGGGGCAGTGCTATCAGGGACAGCAGCACCCTGGGGTGGGAGATAAGGGGGCCTTGGCCGGGCGCTGCCCCCCAGCCCTGCCCCATTCCCCAGCGGGGAGCGGCAGGCCACCATGAGGATGAGAGGCCCCAGAGGGACCTGGGTGTTTGGCTCCCAGCCCATCCCTCCCATGCCCCTCCCTGCTCCGGGGTGGGGGGACACGGGGCCCCCCCACATCTGGCATCAGGCTGTTCTCTTGGGGTCCCCACACCTCAGTTCACTCTATCCCAGGGAGTTGTGGGGATGCTGGGACCCCCCCATGCTTCGTGGGTGCTGGGTACCCCCATTCTTCATGGGTGCTTCGATGCCCCCAAGCGTCATGGGTGCTCCGTGCCTCAGTTT
>NW_009935626.1:2861-3415 GCF_000696875.1 Nestor notabilis | reverse complement strand
CGCCGGGCCTGCCCCCAGGGGGCGGGGACGGCTGCTGCCATAGCAGGGGAAACAGAGGCACAGGGTCGGGGGATCCTTGACATACTGTGCCCCCCTCAGGGTACATCCCTAGTTACCTGGACAAAGATGAACAGTGCGTGGTGTGCGGGGACAAAGCCACCGGCTACCACTATCGCTGCATCACCTGTGAGGGCTGCAAGGTGAGTGGGCAGGGAGCGGCGGGAAGGGCAGGAAGCTGGGTGGGTTTACTGGGGTCACCGTATTGTTTGTGTGTGTGTGCTCCTTGTCCCCAGGGCTTTTTTCGTCGGACCATCCAGAAGAACCTACACCCCACGTACTCCTGCAAGTACGATGGCTGCTGCGTCATCGACAAGATCACCCGCAACCAGTGCCAGCTCTGCCGCTTCAAGAAGTGCATCTCCGTGGGCATGGCCATGGACCGTGAGTGTGAGGGGCACAGGCGGGGACACACATAGAATCACACACTGGTTTGGGTTGGAAAGGACATTAAGATCATCAAGTTCCAACTCCCTGCCATAGGCAGGGAAACCTTT
>NW_009935626.1:1833-2579 GCF_000696875.1 Nestor notabilis | reverse complement strand
CGCCCCCAATGTTCTCAGCCTGTCTCCATATAAGATGTGCTCCAGGCCCTGATCATCCTCGTGGCCTCCTCTGGACTTGCTCCCGTAGCTCCATGTCCTTCTTACGTTGAGGACCCCAGAACTGCACACAGGGCTCCGAGTGGCGTCTCCCAAGAGCACATCCACTGGGTTGGGGTCCTGGCACAACCGGGGGTGCCATGGGGTGCCTGGAGCAGCAGTTGGGGTGCAGGCTGTGAGGTGGCATGCGTTAGGGGGTGCTGACTGACACGTTGGGTGCTCCCCACAGTGGTGCTGGATGATTCAAAGCGGGTAGCGAAACGGAAGCTGATCGAGGAGAACCGGGAGCGGCGGCGGAAGGAGGAGATGATCAAGTCACTGCAGCATCGCCCCAACCCCAGCGCGGAGGAGTGGGAGCTCATCCACGTGGTAACTGAGGCCCACCGCAGCACCAACGCCCAGGGCAGCCACTGGAAGCAGAAGCGGAAATTCCTGGTGAGGACATGGATAGGGGGAGCCCCCACCACTACCCCCTGGGACCTGCCACCCTGCACTGAGCACCCACACGCTTGGTGCATGCATGGCACTGGGGGAGTGCTTGAAGAATGGGGTTTGGGACGTCACCTGATGTCCTTGAGCTTGTCACCCCCAGACGGGTCAAGGGGTTAGCGATGACCGAAGGGGACAGCTGTGCCCTGTGGGGTGGCCTTGTCCCTGTCCCCTCAGTGATGCTGGTACACAGCTCCCTC
>NW_009935626.1:1472-1823 GCF_000696875.1 Nestor notabilis | reverse complement strand
CCCCCCCCCCGCCCTGCCTCTGTTTCCCCCAACTGCCATGGGGGTGCTGGGGTGGGCAGGGGACATGGTCACACCACACCCCCCAACCCCACTGTCTGTCTGTGTGTCCCCACAGCCCGAGGACATCGGCCAGTCGCCCATGGCCTCAATGCCTGATGGGGACAAAGTCGACCTGGAGGCGTTCAGCGAGTTTACAAAAATCATCACCCCGGCCATCACCCGCGTGGTTGACTTTGCCAAAAAACTGCCCATGTTTTCAGAGGTAACGGGGTACTGGGGGGGACGGGACATGGGGTGCACCAAGTACCTCACCACCACTGACACCATCCCCAACCCACAGCTGCCTTGCGC
>NW_009935626.1:477-1405 GCF_000696875.1 Nestor notabilis | reverse complement strand
TGCGGGCGGCCGTGCGCTATGACCCTGAGAGCGAGACGCTGACGCTCAGTGGGGAAATGGCCGTCAAGCGCGAGCAGCTCAAGAACGGTGGCCTCGGTGTCGTCTCCGATGCCATCTTCGACCTGGGCAAGTCCCTCTCTGCCTTCAACCTGGATGACACCGAGGTGGCCCTGCTCCAGGCCGTGCTGCTCATGTCCTCAGGTAGCGGCAGTGGTAGCTATCCCCAGGGATTTTGGGGAAGGGAATGGGGTGGGCATCCCAGTGCCCAGAGACTGCAGCACCTTCAGAGTGCATTGGGTGAGCACCCCAACACTAGAGGCCCCAGCACCTTCAGGGTGCATTGGGTGGGCACCCTGGGGAAACTGGTCCCCACTGGTTTTGGGGGGATATGGGGTGGGCACCTTGGTGCTGTGGGCACTGGAATGCTCACAGCCCTAGGATTTGGAATGCAAGGGGTGGGCACCCCAATTCTAGTGCTGCAGCAGCCTGGGGGTGCAAGGAGTGGGCACCCCAATTCCTAGTACCCCAGGAGTATGGAGTAGGCATCCCACTCCCTAGTGCCGCAAGCTGCGGGGGTACAAGGGGCGGGCACCCTGTTCCCCAGGAGCACGAGGTACATAGTGTGAGCACCCTTATATCCTGGGTAGCCATTCCAATCTGAAGGGGGTCTCCATGGTGGTCACCCCAGCACGAAGGTGGGGGGGGTTGGGACATAGAGAATCTTCCCCCCAACCACCACATTCCCTGTTCCTACAGACCGGACAGGGCTGATCTGCGTGGAGAAGATTGAGAAGTGCCAGGAGACATACCTGCTGGCCTTTGAGCACTACATCAACTACCGCAAACACAACATTCCCCACTTCTGGCCCAAGCTGCTGATGAAGGTGACGGATCTGCGGATGAACGGCGCCCGCCATGCCAGCCGCTT
>NW_009935626.1:0-269 GCF_000696875.1 Nestor notabilis | reverse complement strand
CCTCCACAGCCCCCCAGTGCCCCAGGACTTGATGAATTTTGTTTGTTTGCACAGTGAAGGGCCCCAACGGTCGAGCGTTTCCTTTATTGTCCTTCTCTTCTTAGATTATTATTTTTTAAGCATTTATTTCCCTCCCTGAGAGGCTAAAATATTAAACTAACTGCACTTTGGAAGGAGAGAGGAGAAGGAAGAGGAGGAGGAGGAAGAGCAGAGGAGAGGAGGGGGCTATGGGCTGCACAGGGAGAGGCTGCCCCGGCCACATGCACTTT
>NW_009935625.1:0-612 GCF_000696875.1 Nestor notabilis | reverse complement strand
TGCTGCGTGTCATGGGGGGACCGTTGGGGGGACCAAAAATGGGGGGCGAAGGGGGGGACATGGCTCAGCCCTTGGGATGGGAAGGGGCCGGAGCAGCTCTGCATCCCCACAGCTTTGGCTAAGCCTCCAAGGCACGAGGCACAAGCTCCTTATGGATCCCAGGCAAAGGCTCTAGAGCCTCGTGGGAATTGGGGAGCACCAAGGGGGGAAAAGGGGCTCCTGGATGGGCTCGTTCCCGGCCTGATGCTTTTGGGGTGCTGGTGCCCCCAGCAGGTACCTCCCTGGGCTTCCTCATGCGTGGTCCAGGCTGGGGACAAGGGACTTGCCTGAGGATGTGCAGGGAGGAAGCGGTGATCCTGTTTCGGGAGTTCCAGCAAGGGGAAGGAGAAGTGAGATCGGAGCATACTTCCCGTCATGGGAAGGGCCATTGACCAAACTGGGGTGTTGGGGGGTGCTCAGGATGGGGTCCTGCTGGTGGGCCATGAGCCCCCTCTGGGGACCCCCTCTTAAAACCAGCATGGCTGGTCCGAGACAGGGGAGTGGGGATGAGGGTGCAGGGATGTGGTGTGGATATGGGGATGCAGGGATGCAGTGTGGCTATGGGGGTGCAGG
>NW_009935624.1:2586-3820 GCF_000696875.1 Nestor notabilis | reverse complement strand
CCACAGTAATGTCCCCCATTGTTGTTCTCCCGTTGACCCCGACCCACAAACTCTCTGTTGACTTATCACCTGTCCCCAGACAGAGTTCCATACTTTCCAGTCTATCACTGACATAAATAGCAACTCCCCCTCCACGTCTGCCTGGCCTGTCTTTTCTAAAGAGCCGGCAACCTTCCATTCCAACACTCCAGTCATAGGAGCCATCCTACCATGTTTCTGTGATACCAATGGCATCATAGCCCTATAGCCTTGCACGCATCTCAAGTTCCTTTTGTTTGTTCCCCATACACGCAGCTGTTTCCTTTGCATGAGGTCTGGTGGTCATCCTGATGCAATGTGACCTTACAGGCAAGTTGACCTAATTGTGGGCTTCCTCTTAAATGAGTGGGCTGCTTGCCTGCAATTGTTCTTGCTGGTTATTCCCTAACTCCAGATGATAACGCGAGATCAGGAAGTATTGCTTAAATTGACTGATTCAGCAAAATTTTAATATAGTTCAAAATAAAACTGAGAAGCACAAATACATGCTAGGAGAAGAAAGGGAGTAGAACAAGCTCACAGGAAGGCAGAACAACTTTTGGAAGTGACACCACAAGCGTGAAACTCTTTCAGGCTTCTAAGCTCTGGGGAGGAATGATAAGGAGAGTACATGGAGCTTAGAGCACCTCGGATAAGGTTTGGTTTTGAAACTTTCACAGATGCTCTGTCAAAAACAGATTCTCCTATATAACAGAAACAGAACAGAACCAACAGAAACTTTTGTGTGATATTAGGCCACTCACGCTTTTTATGCTCTGTTATATTATCTTTACAGTTTTGCAAGCACAGGCACTCATTATGCTTTGCTACCAAAGATCTGGCACAAACTGAGAGTGATTTGCCTAGCCAGGTATTAGAAGACACACTGAAAGCCTCAAGGGTATGGCCTCCAAAATTTGCAATTTATTTTATAGGATCATGAACATTTCACCCATCTAATATTAATTCCACTTCAGATATTTAATTTCCTTAATCTTCTGTGGATAGATCTCTATTCATTTTACGAGAGGTCTCATCACTCCCTGTGCACAGGAGATATCCTCATAAGTAATAAATACCTCTCAACAGGTATCACTTTAGCAAGGAAATTGTTTATAGAATTTGAGTCACTTCCATTAGGTATGCATTCTAATGGGAAGTTCCATTTTTGTGCATACGCAGTCCTAAGACAAGCACATCAGTAAGCAAGTTACCT
>NW_009935624.1:0-2555 GCF_000696875.1 Nestor notabilis | reverse complement strand
GCTGAACCAAGTCTGTTCAGCCTTTTTATGAAACAAGACTATCTGCTACTATCTGCTGCTTCTTGGCAAAAAAATAAATAAATAAAATCTACCAGTGTTAATGGTATCTGCCTCCAATGTTATTGGTTAATGAGGCACACGGAGCTCTGATACATTCATTCATGACTGTGATAGGAGCTACTGAGAAATTAGCATTTTTCTTGTGCACTGAAAAAAAATAATAACGCTAGATGAGGATTTTACCCTCAAACAGGGTTTTCTAATGCTTTAACAAACAAACCTTTAAGTAACCATTGAACGGGCAATGAGAACAGTAGGGAGGAATCTGCCTCTGCAACATCATTACACAGAGTTGAAACAAGCCAGGAGTCATTTCCATCCAACTCCAGGTTATCTTTGAAAGTGCAATGCATTTCAGAGAGATGACATGATACTATTTCACTCTGAAATTCTTATGTTCCACTTTCCATAGTCAAAACAAGCCTTTTTAGAATGGACCCTGAATGTTGCATGAGAGAAGTCACAGTGCCTGGACTCTCAGACTGCTTTTAGTAAAGACTTCTCTCTGTGCTTCCTGAACCTTTAGGACCGAGGCATAGCCATCTGCTGTGGAGCCTCCAGGAACTCAACAAAGAATAAAATTAAACCAGTCTTCTTTAGAAAAGTTAATTCTATAGTAGGTAAGTAAGACTTAGTGCTTAATTTTTATTATTTCCAGAAACTGTGCCTCATGGGCCTGACTTGACAGAACCAAATTTCCTTGAGATGAATTTATTTTCTTTTTTTTTAAGTCCTCATTGATGTTCATTGGTTTTCAAAATGTCTTCCCATAATGAAAGTACAGGCAAATATCATCAGGTCTGAACTGTGAGCAAACATCACAAGCTACCAAACCAGCTAATGGCTATCATACCTCCTTTAGTCACAAGCCTGTGTTTCATCTACTCTTATCTGTGCTAGAGTAAAGACAGGAGGACATACTTGTCTGTAGAACAATCAAACCCTTTAAGAATACCTCTCCCAGATTCCAGTCCTGTGGCTAAGAGGACTAATGCTCTTCCAAATCCAGTAACCTTCAGGCACTGCAGTTTTGAATAAACTCCCTCAGCAAAAGCTTAAACTGCTTTCAATTCAATATACCACCTAAGCTAGCAGGTTCTCCTAAAATAACACTAAGCCTCTACTTGAACTTGCTGTATTTTCTGCTTCCTCAGACTCTCACCACCATCAGGACTTACCAGCTTATCAGCTATAACATCCGACTTTGGGGTGGCATTCAGCAGTTCAGAGAAATCCTTGCGTAGCAGATCCGGGCTCAGCACTGCAATTTGATAAAGTTAAGTTGCCTTTAAGGAAAGAGAGTGTGAGCAGAATCCAAGCTTCATTTTTTGAGGTCCCTGCTCTAACTATAGGCAGAGAACAGGAGATTGACTTTAAGCAAATGAGCAGCATTCAGACTCTCTTTAGAGAAGCACACAATATAGACTCATTTCCTACAGGAGCATATAGGAAGAAGAAATCTGCATCTTTTGAGGGGAAGAATCGGTGACAGGCTTGGTTTTGCTCATGGAGATAGAGGTCCTTCCTGCATAGGGTGACTCTCTCTGATGCCTGTCAGCATAAAATACAAGAGGAAAATCCCAGACTGGTTTGGGCTGGAAGGGACCTTAAAGCTCCTCCAGCTCCAACCTCTGCCATGGGCATGGACACCTTCCACTAGAGCAGGTTGCTCCAAGCCCCTGTGTCCAACCTGGCCTTGAACACTGCCAGGGATGGGGCAGCCACAGCTTCTCTGGGCACCCTGTGCCAGCACCCCAGCACCCTCACACGGAAGAGCTTCTACCTCAGAGCTCATCTCAATCTCCTCTCTGTCAGGTTCAAGCCATTCCCCTTGTCCTGTCCCTCCATCCCTTGTGCAAAGCCCCTCTCCAGGTTTCCTGGAGCCCCTTTAGGCACTGGAGCTGCTCTAAGGTCTCCCCTTCAGGAGCCTTCTCTTCTCCAGCTGACACAGCCCAGCTCTCTCAGCTGGACTTGTTCATGAGGTGCTCCTTCACACAGCAGAGTTTCACTACAAGGAAATGAACCCCTGTGGAGGCCCTGCAGAGCTGTTGGCCTCGCAGGGTACGAGGCAGTCCCCTTTTCTGCTCAGAGCTAGTGCTGGAAAATTCATTGCTTGAATTTCCCATCTTCCACCTCCATCACTTTGTAGCTTTCAGAGTCCTGTTTGAGGTGGCAAAAGCAGAGGCAGCGTAAGGAACAGCATTGCTGACCCTCTACTGAGCAGGGGATGGACCAGCTTGAGAGTAAAGTACCAGGGACATTAAGTATTTTATGCATTTACAGCGTGCATTGAAAACATTCACTGGCAGCAGCCATGCACAGCATCGAGACCTCACCCAGGACACTTCAGCATGTTTCTAGGGGACAAAGGTACTTCCTGGGTCTGTCCTCCTGTAGCTCGCTCCACCATTATCACACAAGAGCTTGTTCGGTGGCATCCACCTGAGCGGCCGCAGCAGCACAGCTCCGCGGGGCCTGCGCCCTCGGGAGCCGCC